>NC_057798.1:527392251-527410682 GCF_018294505.1 Triticum aestivum
GGGAGAGATCCGTCCACGGATCGTGATCTTCATCACCATGGGAAATAGTGGTCGTCGTCGTGTAGAAGTGGACAACCACCAAGCACTTATCAAGTTGAAGCTCGAAATGGGCACTCTCCAATGTCGCACCGTCTCGTGATTCCTTCAAAAGGAGCAAGTATAACAAACACTTGGAAAAACAAATGTGGTTACCGTTAGTGCATAACCAAGCATTCAAGAGGTGAGTCACCAAACAAGTGTCATCATCGAGCATAATATATGGTGTGACAAGGGATTGTGACGTGGCATGTAAGTACATAAATTGAGCACATGGAGAAGCATCATGGAAACAATCATGCAAGGGTGAGGTAAAGGTGCTAATATGTGGGACAAGTGAACAAGCATCTACCCCAATGTCATAGCAAGCATGCATAAGACTCTCAATGAACGGTCTATGGTAGGCATAAGAGTCATTCATAACACCCAAGAAGATGATATGACTAAACACATGCAAGTGCAAGACAATCCAAGCATAATGTGCATAGGGTGTAGTGAGAAACGAGTGGCACTCAACACAATAGAAAGAGAAATTGTTCATCATGTGTGAGGCAATCAAGGCAAGCATGTAGCAATCAATGGGACATGGCATATGTGAAGGAATGCCATTGTTGCAACCAAACATGTGATAGGAGCAAGTAATCCAAGAAGTGGATGCAACATGAGAAAGCATAAAAATCAAGTCGTGCAAACTAGTGGAGCGAAGATGCAACACACTAGAGGAAATCATGGCAATCATGTCATGTGAGTAAATAGTATGCATAGGCAATGCACAAGGCATATCACAAGCACGATTACAAAGCAAGATATCATCATAGGAATGGATCACAAAGGAAACAAGGCAAGAACAAGCAACATCTCCACCATGTTTGCAAATACACATACAAGTACTAGAATCAATCATCATGTGTAATGCAAAGCATGGGTCACAAATGCATGGCAAAGGCATAGGAATGAGCATATCATGCAAAGTGAACATGGCAAGATGGGCATACAAGATGTAATGGATGATAACCCATAACCATGTGAGAGCCATGTAGAAGAAATGTGCGAAGGCTTTGCGCAAAGAGAGCGGTGGTAAAGGCAATTCATGTGATCCTGAGTCATCGTTGCTCTCTAGAGATTGTTTTCTCAACTCATGAGATTGTGAGGTTGACAAGTATTCACGGGTACCTACACACAAGAGACACAAACCAAAGAAATTGTGTGCGTGGTAAATGTACACATCATCCATCATGATGTGTATGTGCACGTGTGTGTTAGTACGAGATAAGCATCGCTCAAAGAAATTTGATGCATGGTATAAGAACATGTCATCCATCATGATAGAATAGTTGTTATGTATGACACGATGAGGACACAAATTGAGAATGCAAGTATATGGCACATCAATATCATTTTCATTCATGGGGAGCATATGGTGCACACAATCAAGGGAATTATGCAAAGAATGGGATGTAGCAAAATATCCTAATGGATATGAGGAAGCTATGGGGGTCTCCTCATGAGCAATAGCGGAAGCATAATATGGAGAATATTGACCACATGGCAAACAATGCATATCCGAAACTAGGTGGTCATGGCATGGCATATGAGATGAATGATGCCAAGGGAGCATATCAATATCATCACAAGAAAAACAAATGCCAATGACCATGGGCTTGTCATCTATGTCATATGTGCAAATTGGGTTTATGTTGATGGCATATGCATAGTCACTATGAAGAGATTGTAAATATGACATATTGTTGATCTCATGCATAGCATATGACAAGTCAAGATGATTGTCAAACATGATGTGACCAAGAGAATTATCACCAGAAATCCTATGTAACATGGCATCACAACTAATAGACTCCACTTGGCAATCATCAAACTCATCATAAATGGGTAAATCATCGCATGGGGAAGTCGAACTAGAATGAAGCATGCCAATAGGTGGATCAACATCATGCAAGCAATCAATACCATGGATGTCCACTAGTGGGACTATAGCATCACCTTCACCTATGTTACCTTGTTCATTCCACTCAAGCCGTGTAAGTGAGGTGGCAAAGACCAAATGGTGGTCATCATCTTCATCTTGATGGAACCATGTGGAGGTGCATCATATTCCACCATGGCCATCGTCTTGTCCAAAGGGAGGACATAGTCGTCGTGAATCGGCGCGTCATCATATATGGGACCTAGCACCAAATGAGTAGACACAATAGAGGTAGAGGTTAAGTTGTTAGAAATCGAAATGACCTCACTCTCTCTATGTGGTGGTGGCTCGCTCACTCCCTCAAGGTAGGTGCACTCAATGTCACATATAGTGGAGTCACTCGTCTCACTCAAGTGGTGGGAGTTATGGCTCTCCTCACATGAGAATTGTGGCAACTCATCATATATGGGGATAGTGGTGAAGTCACTCTCACTCTCCATATGGTGGCAAAAGTCACTCAAGTCATCATACGTCGCCGTGGTCGAAGGGAAAATCCCATGCTTAACCTGATGGGGAACGTTGCAGAAAATTAAAATTTTCCTACGGTTTCACCAAGATCCATCTATGAGTTCATCTAAGCAACGAGTCAAGGGAGAGAGATTGCATCTACATACCACTTGTACATCGCGTGCGGAAACGTTCCAGGGAAGGGTGATGATGGAGTCGTACTCGTCGTGATTCGAATCACCGATGACCAAGTGCCGAACGGACAGCACCTCCGCGTTCAACACATGTACGGAACAGACGACGTCTCCTCCGTCTTGATCCAGCAAGGGGGAAGGAGAGGTTGAGGAAGATGGCTCCAGCAGCAGCACGACGGCGTGGTGGTGGTGGAGCAGCAGTACTCCGACAGGGCTTCGCCAAGCTCGCGACGGAGGAGGAGAGGTGTTGGGGAGGGGAGGGGCTGCGCCTTGGTTGTGTCCTGCAGCCCTCCCCTCACCCCTCTATTTATAGGGGAAGGGGCAAGGGGGGCCGGCCCCTCTAGATGAGATCTAGAGGGGGGGCGGCGGCCAGGGAGGGGGGCTTGCCCCCCAAGCAAAGGGGGGCGCCCCCACTAGGGTTTCCCCCTCAACCCTAGGCGCATGGGCCCAAGGGGGGGGGCGCCCAGCCCTCCAGGGGCTGGTTCCCTGCCCCTTGCGGCCCATGAGGCCCTCCGAGAGGGGTGGCCCCTCCCGGTGGAACCCCGGAACCTCTCCGGTGGCCCCGGTGTAATATCGATATGCCCCCGAAACTTTTCGGTGTCCGCATGACAACTTCCCATATATAAATCTTCACCTCCGGACCATTCCGGAACTACTTGTGACGTCCGGGATCTCATCCAGGACTCCGAACAACATTCGGTAATCACATACAAGTCTTCCTAATAACCCTAGCGTCACCGAACCTTAAGTGTGTAGACCCTACGGGTTCGGGAGACACGTAGACATGACCAAGACGACTCTCAGGCAATAACCAACAGCGGGATCTGGATACCCATGTTGGCTCCCACGTGCTCCTCGATGATCTCATCGGATGAACCACGATGTCGAGGATTAAACAACCCCGTATTCAATTCCCTTTGTCAATCGGTACGTTACTTGCCCGAGACTCGATCGTCGGTATCCCAATACCTCGTTCAGTCTCGTTACCGGCAAGTCACTTTACTCGTACCGTAATGCATGATCCCGTGACCAACCACTTGGTCACTTTGAGCTCATTATGATGATGCATTACCGAGTGGGCCCAGAGATACCTCTTCGTCATACGGAGTGACAAATCCCAGTATCGATCCGTGTCAACCCAACAGACACTTTCGGAGATACCTGTAGTGCACCTTTATAGTCACCCAGTTACGTTGTGACGTTTGGCACACCCAAAGCACTCCTACGGTATCCGGGAGTTACACGATCTCATGGTCTAAGGAAAAGATACTTGACATTGGAAAAGCTCTAGCAAACGAACTACACGATCTTGTGTTATGCTTAGGATTGGGTCTTGTCCATCACATCATTCTCCTAATGATGTGATCCCGTTATCAACGACATCTAATGTCCATAGTCAGGAAACCATGACTATCTGTTGATGAATGAGCTAGTCAGGAAACCATGACTACGGTATCCGGATAATACAGTTATAGCATGAATAAAAGACAATTATAATGAACAAGGAAATATAATAATAATCCTTTTATTATTGCCTCTAGGGCATATTTCCAACGGTCTCCCACTTGCACTAGTCAATAATCTGTAGGGGAACGTAGCAGAAATTCAAAATTTTCCTACGTGTCACCAAGATCTATCTATGGAGAAACCAGCAACGAGGGGAAGGAGAGTGCATCTACATACCCTTGTAGATCGCTAAGCGGAAGCGTTCAAGAGAACGGGGTTGAAGGAGTCGTACTCATCGTGATCCAAATCACCGGAGATCCTAGTGCCGAACGGACGGCACCTCCGCGTTCAACACACGTACAGCCCGGTGACGTCTCCCACGCCTTGATCCAGCAAGGAGAGAGGGAGAGGTTGAGGAAGACTCCATCCAGCAGCAGCACAACGGCGTGGTGGTGATGGAGGAGCGTGGCAGTCCAGCAGGGCTTCGCCAAGCACCGAGAGATATGAGGAGAAGGGAGAGAGGTAGGGCTGCGCCAAGAGGAGAAGTTCTCATGTCTATAGCAGCCCCAAACCTCAAGTATATATAGGGGAGGGAGAGGGCTGCGCCCCCATCTAGGGTTTCCCCCCCCCCCCAAGGGGTGCGACCATCCCTAGATGGGGCTTGGGGAGGCGGCCAAGAGGGGGAGAGAGGGGAGGCGTGCCTGGGGTGGGCCTTAGGGCCCATCTGCCCTAGGGTTTGCCCCCTCCCACTCTCCCTTGCGCCTTGGGTCCCATGTGGGGGGCGCACCAGCCCACCTAGGGCTGGTTCCCTCCCAAACTTAGCCCATGCAGCCCTCTGGGGTTAGTGGCCCCACTTGGTGGACCCCCGGGACCCTCCCGGTGGTCCCGGTACGTTACCGGAAAGACCCGAAACTTTTTCGGCGACCAAAACAGGACTTCCCATATATAAATCTTTACCTCCGGATCATTCCGGAACTCCTCGTGACGTCCGGGACTCATCCGGGACTCCGAACAACATTCGGTAACCACATACAAACTTCCTTTATAACCCTAGCGTCATCGAACCTTAAGTGTGTAGACCCTACGTGTTCGGGAGACATGCAGTCATGACCGAGACGTTCTCCGGTCAATAACCAACAGCGGGATCTGGATACCCATGTTGGCGCCCACATGTTCCACGATGATCTCATCGGATGAAACATGATGTCAAGGACTCAATCGATCCCGTATACAATTCCCTTTGTCTAACGGTATTGTACTTGCCCGAGATTCGATCGTCGGTATACCGATACCTTGTTCAATCTCGTTACCGGCAAGTCTCTTTACTCGTTCCGTAACACATCATCCCGTGATCAACCCCTTGGTCACATTGTGCACATTATGATGATGTCCTACTGAGTGGGCCCAGAGATACCTCTCCGTTTACACGGAGTGACAAATCCCAGTCTCGATTCATGCCAACCCAATAGACACTTTCGGAGATACCTGTAATGCACCTTTATAGTCACCCAGTTACGTTGTGACATTTGGTACGCCCAAAGCATTCCTACGGTATCCGGGAGTTGCACAATCTCATGGTCTAAGGAAATGATACTTGACATTAGAAAAGCTTTAGCATACGAACTACGATCTTTGTGCTAGGCTTAGGATTGGGTCTTGTCCATCACATCATTCTACTAATGATGTGATCCCGTTATGAATGACATCCAATGTCCATGGTTAGGAAACCGTAACCATCTATTGATCAACGAGCTAGCCAATAGAGGCTTGCTAGGGACATGGTGTTGTCTATGTATCCACACATGTATCTGAGTTTCCTATCAATACAATTATAGCATGGATAATAAACGATTATCATGAACAAGGAAATATAATAATAACTAATTTATTATTGCCTCTAGGGCATATTTCCAACAGTCTCCCACTTGCACTAGAGTCAATAATCTAGTTCACATCGCCATGTGATTAACACTGATAGGTCACATCGCCATGTGACCAACATCCAAAGAGTTTACTAGTGTCTGTAAACTAGTTCACATCATCATGTGATTAAGACTCAATGAGTTCTGAGGTTTGATCAAGTTTTGCTTGTGAGAGAGGTTTTAGTCAACGGGTCTGAACCTTTCAGATCCGTGTGTACTTTGCAATTCTCTATGTCATATTGTAAATGCTGCTTCCACGCTCCACTTGGAGCTATTCCAAATGGTTGCTCCACTATACGTATCCGGTTTGCTACTCAGAGTCATTCGGATAGGTGTTAAAGCTTGCATCGACGTAACCCTTTACACCGAACTCTTTATCACCTCCATAATCGAGAAACATGTCCTTATTACTCCAAGGACAATTTTGACCGCTATCTGGTGATCTACTCCTTGATCATCTTTGTACTCTCTTGCCAGATATGTAGCAAGGCACACAATCGGTGCGGTACTTAGCATAGCATACTGTAGAGCCTACGTCTAAAACATAGGGGACGACCTTCGTCCTTTCTCTCTTTTCTGCCGTGGTCGAGCTTCAAGTCTTAACTTCATACCTTACTACTCAGGCAAGAACTCCTTCTTTGACTGATCCATCTTGAACACCTTCAAGATCATGTCAAGGTATGTGCTCATTTGAAAGTACCATTAAGCGTTTTGATCTATCCTTATAGATCTTGATGCTTAATGTTCAAGTAGCTTAATCCAGGTTTTCTATTGAAAAACACCTTTCAAATAACCCTATATGCTTTCTAGAAATTCTACATCATTTCTGATCATCAATATGTCAACAACATATACTCATCAGAAATTCTGTAGTGCTCCCACTCACTTCTTTGGAAATACAAGTTTCTCATAAACTTTGTATAGACCCAAAATCTTTGATCATCTTATCAAAGCGTACATTCCAACTCCGAGATGCTTACTCCAGTCCTTAGAAGAATCGCTGGAGCCAGCATACCTTTTAGCATCCTTAGGATTGACAAAACCTTTCTGATTGTATCGCATACAACCTTTCCTTACGACTGGTAAGGAAACTCGTTTTGACATCCATCTGCCAGATTTCATAAATGCAGCTTGTGCTAACGTGATTCCGACGGACTTTAAGCATCGCTACGGATGAGAAAATCTCATCGTAGTCAACTCCTTGAACTTGTTAAAAACTCTTCGCCACAAGTCGAGCTTCATGGACGGTGACATTACCGTCCACGTTCGTCTTCTTCTTAAAGATCCATTTATCTCAATGGCTTGCCGATCATTGGGCAAGTCCACCAAAGTCCATGCTTTGTTCTGATACATGGATCCTATCTCGGATTTCATGGTTTCTAACCATTTGTCGGAATATGGGCCCACCATCGCTTCTCCATAGCTCGTAGGTTCATTGTTGTCTAGCAACATGACCTTCAAGACAGGATCACCGTACCACTCTGAAGTAGTACGCATCCTTGTCACCCTACGAGGTACAGTAGTGACTTGATCCGAAGTTTCATGATCACTATCATAAGCGTCTACTTCAATTGGTGTAGGTGCCATAGGAACAACTTTCTGTGCCCTGCTACACACTAGTTGTAGTGATGGTTCAATAACCATATCAAGTCTCCACCATCCTCCCACTCAACTTTTCGAGACAAACTTTTCTCGAGAAAGGACCCGATTCAAGAAACAATCCCTATTGCTTTCGGATCTGAATTAGGAGGTATACCCAACTGTTTTGGGTGTCCTATGAAGATGCATTTTATCCGCTTTGGGTTTGAGCTTATCAACCTGAAACTTTTCCACATAAGCGTCGCAGCCCCAAACTTTCAAGAAACGACAACTTAGGTTTCTCCAAACCACAGTTCAAATGGTGTCGTCTCAACGGAATTACGTGGTGCCCCATTAAAGTGAGTGCAGTTATCTCTAATGCCTAACCCATGAACGATAGTGGTAATTCGATAAGAGACATCATGGTACGCATCATATCCAATAGGGTGCAACTATGATGTTCGGACACACCATCACACTATGGTGTTCCAGGCGGTATTGTGAAACAATTTCCACAATGTCTTAATTGCGTGCCAAAACTCGTAACTCAGATATTCATCTCTATGATCATATCATAGACATTCTATCCTCTTGTCACGAAGATCTTAAACTTCACTCTGAAATTACTTGAACCATTCAATAATTCAGACTTGTGTTTCATCAAGTAAATATACTCGACATCTACTCAAATCATCTGTGAAGTAAGAACATAACGATATTCACTGCATGCCTCAGCACTCATTGGACTGCACACATCACAATGTGTTACTTCCAACAAGTTGCTATCTTGTTCCATCTCACTGAAACGAGGCTTTTCAGTCATCTTGCCCATGTGGTATGATTTGCATATCTCAAGTGATTCAAAATCAAGTGAGTCTAAACGATCCATTTGCATGGAGTTTCTTCATGTGTATACACCAATAGACATGGTTCGCATGTCTCAAACTTTTCAAAAACGAGTGAGTCCAAAGATCCATCAACATGGAGCTTCTTCATGCGTTTTATACCGATATGACTTAAGTGGCAGTGCCATAAGTAGGTGGTACTATCATTACTATCTTTTGGCATGAACATGTGTATCACTACGATCGAGATTCAATAAACCATTCATTTCAGGTGTAAGACCATTGAAGGTATTATTCAAGTAAACAGAGTAACCATTATTCTCCTTAAATGAATAACCGTATTGCGATAGACATAATCCAATCATGTCTATGCTCAATGCAAACACCAATCTCGATGGTAGAGGGAGCGTGCGATGCTTGATCATATCAACATTGGAAACACTTCCAACACATATCGTCAGCTCACCTTTAGCTAGTCTCCGTTTATTCCGTAGCTTTTATTTCGAGTTACTAACACTTAGCAACCGAACCGGTATCTAATACCCTGGTGCTACTAGGAGTACTAGTAAGTACACATCAACACAATGTATATCCAATATACTTCTATCGACCTTGCCAGCCTTCTCATCTACCAAGTATCTAGGGTAATGCTGCTCCAGTTGATGTTCCCTTATTACAGAAGCACTTAGTCTCGGGTTTGGGTTCAACCTTGGGTTTCTTCACTGGAGCAGCAGCTGATTTGCCGTTTCATGAAGTATCCCTTCTTGCCCTTGCCCTTCTTGAAACTAGTGGTTTCACCAACCATCAACAATTGATGCTCCTTCTTGATTTCTACTTTCGTGGTGTCAAACATCGTGAATACCTCAAGGATCATCATATCTATCCCTGATATGTTATAGTTCATCACGAAGCTCTAGCAGCTTGGTGGCAATGACTTTGGAGAAACATCACTATCTCATCTGGAAGATCAACTCCCACTCGATTCAAGTGATTGTCGCACTCAGACAATCTGAGCACAAGCTCAACGATTGAGCTTTTCTCCCTTAGTTTGCAGGCTAAGAAAATCGTCGGAGGTCTCATACCTCTTGACGTGGGCACGAGCCTGAAATCCCAATTTCAGCCCTTGAAACATCTCATATGTTCCGCGATGTTTTGAAAACGTCTTTAGTGCCTCAACTCTAAACCGTTTAACTGAACTATCACGTAGTTATCAAAACGTGTATGTCCGATGTTCGCAACATCCACAAACGACGTTTGGGGTTCAGCACACTGAGCAGTGCATTAAGGACATAAGCTTTCTACTGTCCGCATAATTGCTACTATCAACTTTCAACTATATTTTCTCTAGGAACATATCTAAACAATGGAACTAAAGCGCGAGCTTACGACATAATTTGCAAAGGTCTTTTGACTATGTTAAAGATAATTAAGTTCATCTTATGAACTCCCACTTAGATAGACATCCCTTTGGTCATCTAAGTGATTACATGATCCGAGTCAACTAGGCCGTGTCCGATCATCACGTGAGACGGACTAGTCATCATCGGTGAACATCTTCATGTTGATCGTATCTACTATACGACTCATGCTCGACCTTTTGGTCTCTGTGTTCCGAGGCCATGTCTGTACATGCTAGGCTCGTCAAGTTAACCCTAAGTGTATTGCGTGTGTTCCGAGGCCATGTCTGTACATGCTAGGCTCGTCAACACCTGTTGTATGTGAACTTAAGAATCCATCACACCCAATCATAACGTGGTGCTTAGAAGCGACGAACTTTAGCAACGGTGCACAGTTAGGGGAGAACACTTCTTGAAATTTTGTAAGGGATCATCTTATTTACTACCGTCGTTCTAAGTAAACAAGATGCATAAACATAATAAACATCACATGCAATTATATAGTAGTGACATGATATGGCCAATATCATATAGCTCCATTGATTTCCATCTTCGGGGCTCCATGATCATCATCGTCACCAGCATGACACCATGATCTCCATCATCATGATCTCCATCATCGTGTCTTCATGAAGTTGTCTCGCCAACTATTACTTCTACTACTATGGCTACCGGTTCGCAATAAAGTAAAGTAATTACATGGCGTTGTTTAATGACACGCAGGTCATACAATAAATAAAGACAACTCCTATGGCTCCTGCCGGTTGTCATACTCATCGACATGCAAGTCGTGAATCCTATTACAAGAACATGATCAATCTCATACATCACATATCATTCATCACATTCTTCTTGGCCATATCACATCACATAGCATACCCTGCAAAAACAAGTTAGACGTCCTCTAATTGTTGTTTGCATGTTTTACGTGGCTGCTATGGGTTTCTAGCAAGAACGTTTCTTACCTACGCAAAACCACAACGTGATATGCCAATTGCTATTTACCCTTCATAAGGACCCTTTTCATCGAATCCATTCCGACTAAAGTTGGAGATACTGGCACCCGCTAGCCACCTTATGCACCAAGTGCATGTCAGTCGGTGGAACCTGTCTCACGTAAGAGTACGTGTAAGGTCGGTCCGGGCCGCTTCATCCCACAATACCGTCGAAACAAGATTGGACTAGTAACAGTAAGCATATTGAACAACATCAACGCCCACAACTACTTTGTGTTCTACTCGTGCAAAGAATCTACGCAATAGACCTAGCTCATGATGCCACTGTAGGGGAACGTAGCAGAAATTCAAAATTTTCCTACGTGTCACCAAGATCTATCTATGGAGAAACCAGCAACGAGGGGAAGGAGAGTGCATCTACATACCCTTGTAGACCGCTAAGCGGAAGCGTTCAAGAGAACGGGGTTGAAGGAGTCGTACTCGTCGTGATCCAAATCACCGGAGATCCTAGTGCCGAACGGACGGCACCTCCACGTTCAACACACGTACAGCCCGGTGACGTCTCCCACGCCTTGATCCAGCAAGGAGAGAGGGAGAGGTTGAGGAAGACCCCATCCAGCAGCAGCACAACGGCGTGGTGGTGATGGAGGAGCGTGGCAGTCCAGCAGGGCTTCGCCAAGCACCGCGAGATATGAGGAGAAGGGAGAGAGGTAGGGCTGCGCCAAGAGGAGAAGTTCTCATGTCTATAGCAGCCCCAAACCTCAAGTATATATAGGGGAGGGAGAGGGCTGCACCCCCATCTGGGGTTCCCCCCCCCCCAAGGGGTGCGGCCAGCCCTAGATGGGGCTTGGGGAGGCGGCCAAGAGGGGGAGAGAGGGGAGGCGCGCCTGGGGTGGGCCTTAGGGCCCATCTGCCCTAGAGTTTGCCCCCTCCCACTCTCCCTTGCGCCTTGGGTCCCTTGTGGGGGGCGCACCAGCCCACCTGGGGCTGGTTCCCTCCCACACTTGGCCCATGCAGCCCTCCGGGGTTAGTGGCTCCACTTGGTGGGCCCCCGGGACCCTCCCGGTGGTCCCGGTACGTTACCGGAAAGACCCGAAACTTTTCCGGCGACCAAAACAGGACTTCCCATATATAAATCTTTACCTCCGGATCATTCCGGAACTCCTCGTGACGTCCGGGATCTCATCCGGGACACCGAACAACATTCAGTAACCACATACAAACTTCCTTTATAACCCTAGCATCATCGAACCTTAAGTGTGTAGACCCTACGGGTTCGGGAGACATGCAGTCATGACCGAGACGTTCTTCGGTCAATAACCAACAGCGGGATCTGGATACCCATGTTGGCTCCCACATGTTCCACGATGATCTCATCGGATGAAACACGATGTCAAGGACTCAATCGATCCCGTATACAATTCCCTTTGTCTAACGGTATTGTACTTGCCCGAGATTCGATCGTCGGTATACCGATACCTTGTTCAATCTCGTTACCGGCAAGTCTCTTTACTCGTTCCGTAACACATCATCCCATGATCAACCCCTTGGTCACATTGTGCACATTATGATGATGTCCTACCGAATGGGCCCAGAGATACCTCTCCGTTTACACGGAGTGACAAATCCCAGTCTCGATTCATGCCAACCCAACAGACACTTTCGGAGATACCTGTAATGCACCTTTATAGTCAGCCAGTTATGTTGTGACGTTTGGTACACCCAAAGCATTCCTACGGTATCCGGGAGTTGCACAATCTCATGGTCTAAGGAAATGATACTTGACATTAGAAAAGCTTTAGCATACGAACTACGATCTTTGTGCTAGGCTTAGGATTGGGTCTTGTCCATCACATCATTCTACTAATGATGTGATCCCGTTATCAATGACATCCAATGTCCATGGTTAGGAAACAGTAACCATCTATTGATCAACGAGCTAGCCAATAGAGGCTTGCTAGGGACATGGTGTTGTCTATGTATCCACACATGTATCTGAGTTTCCTATCAATACAATTATAGCATGGATAATAAACGATTATCATGAACAAGGAAATATAATAATAACTAATTTATTATTGCCTCTAGGGCATATTTCCAACATAATCTAGTTACATTGTGATGAATCGAACACCCATAGAGTTCTGGTGTTGATCATGTTTTGCTCGCGAAAGAGGTTTAGTCAACGGATCTGCGACATTCAGATCCGTATGTACTTTGCAAATATCTATGTCTCCATCTTGAACATTTTCACGGATGGAGTTGAAGAGACGCTTGATGTGCCTGGTCTTCTTGTGAAACCTGGGCTCCTTGGCAAGGGCAATAGCTCCAGTGTTGTCACAGAAGAGTTTGATCGGCCCCGACGCATTGGGTATGACTCCTAGGTCGGTG
Organism: Triticum aestivum; assembly: GCF_018294505.1. NCBI lineage: Eukaryota > Viridiplantae > Streptophyta > Magnoliopsida > Poales > Poaceae > Triticum > Triticum aestivum. The sequence goes on from NC_057798.1 coordinate 527,405,448, forward strand.
ATGAACTCCTTCACCGAAATTGCTTCATGTGATGCCTCCGAGGCTGCCATGTACTCCGCTTCACATGTAGATCCCGCCACGACGCTCTGCTTGCAGCTGCACCAGCTTACTGCTCCACCATTCAACATATACACGTATTCGGTTTGTGACTTAGAGTCATCCAGATCTGTGTCGAAGCTAGCGTCGACGTAACCCTTTACGACGAGCTCTTCGTCACCTCCATAAACGAGAAACATGTCCTTTGTCCTTTTCAGGTACTTCAGAATATTCTTGACCGCTGTCCAGTGTTCCTTGCCGGGATTACTTTGGTACCTTCCTACCAAACTTACGGCAAGGTTTACATCAGGTCTGGTACACAGCATGGCATACATAATAGATCCTATGGCTAAAGCATAGGGGATGACACTCATCTCTTCTTTATCTTTTGCCATGGTCGGGCATTGAGCCGAGCTCAATCTCACACCTTGCAACACAGGCAAGAACCCTTTCTTGGACTATTCCATTTTGAACTTCTTCAAAATCTTATCAAGGTATGTGCTTTGTGAAAGACCTATGAGGCGTCTCGATCTATCCCTATAGATCTTGATGCCTAATATGTAAGCAGCTTCTCCAAGGTCCTTCATTGAAAAACACTTATTCAAGTAGGCCTTAATGCTGTCCAAAAGTTCTATATCATTTCCCATCAAGAGTATGTCATCTACATATAATATGATAAATGCAACAGAGCTCCTACTCACTTTCTTGTAAACGCAGGCTTCTCCATAAGTCTGCATAAACCCAAACGCTTTGATCATCTCATCAAAGCGAATGTTCCAACTCCGAGATGCTTGCACCAGCCCATAAATGGATCGCTGGAGCTTGCATACTTTGTTAGCATTCTTAGGGTCGACAAAACCTTCCGGCTGCATCATATGCAGCTCTTCCTTAAGATGTCCATTAAGGAATGCCGTTTTGACGTCCATCTGCCATATCTCATAATCATAGTATGCGACAATTGCTAACATGATTCGGACGGACTTTAGCATCGCTACGGGAGATAAAGTCTCATCGTAGTCAACACCTTGAACTTGTCGATAACCCTTAGCGACAAGTCGAGCTTTATAGATGGTAACATTACCATTCGCGTCCGTCTTCTTCTTAAAGATCCATTTGTTTTCTATCGCTCGCCGATCATCGGGCAAGTCTGTCAAAGTCCATACTTTGTTTTCATACATGGATTCTATCTCGGATTTCATGGCTTCAAGCCATTTGTTGGAATCTGGGACCGCCATCGCTTCTTCATAGTTCGAAGGTTCACCGTTGTCTAACAACATGATTTCCAAGACAGGGTTGCCGTACCACTCTGGTGCGGAACGTGTCCTTGTGGACCTACGAAGTTCAGTAGCAACTTGATCCGAAGTACCTTGATCATCATCATTATTTTCCTCTTCAGTTGGTGTAGGCATCACAGGAACATTTTCCTGAGCTGCACTACTTTCCCGTTCGAGAGGTAGTACTTCATCGAGTTCTACTTTCCTCCCACTTACTTCTTTCGAGAGAAACTCTTTTTCCAGAAAGGATCCGTTCTTGGCAACAAAGGTCTTGCCCTCGGATCTTAAGTAGAAGGTATACCCAATGGTTTCCTTAGGGTATCCTATGAAGAAGCATTTTTCCGACTTGGGTTCGAGCTTTTCAGGTTGAAGTTTCTTGACATAAGCATCGCATCCCCAAACTTTTAGAAACGGCAGCTTAGGTTTCTTCCCAAACCATAATTCATACGGTGTCGTCTCAACGGATTTAGACGGTGCCCTATTTAAAGTGAATGTAGCTGTCTCTAGAGCGTATCCCCAAAATGATAGCGGTAAATCGGTAAGAGACATCATAGACCGCACCATATCCAATAGAGTGCGATTACGACGTTCGGACACACCGTTACGCTGAGGTGTTCCAGGCGGCGTGAGTTGTGAAACGATTCCACATTTCCTTAAGTGTGTACCAAATTCGTGACTTAAATATTCTCCTCCACGATCTGATCGTAGAAACTTTATCTTTCAGTCACGTTGATTCTCTACCTCATTCTGAAATTCCTTGAACTTTTCAAATGTCTCGACTTGTGTTTCATTAAGTAGACATACTCATATCTACTCAAGTCATCAGTGAGAGTGAGAACATAACGATATCCTCCGCGAGCCCCAACGCTCATTAGACCGCACACATCGGTATGTATGATTTCCAACAAGTTGGTTGCTCGCTCCATTGTTCCGGAGAACGAAGTCTTGGTCATTTTTCCCATGAGGCATGGTTCGCATGTGTCAAATGATTCATAATCGAGAGGCTCTAAAAGTCCATCAGCATGGAGCTTCTTCATGCGCTTGACACCAATGTGACCAAGGCGGCAGTGCCACAAGTATGTGGGACTATCGTTATCAACTTTACATCTTTTGGCATTCACACTATGAATATGTGTAATATTACGCTCGAGATTCATTAAGAATAAACCATTGACCATAGGGGCATGACCATAAAACATATCTCTCATATAAATAGAACAACCATTATTCTCGGATTTAAATGAGTAGCCATCTCATATCAAACGAGATCCAGATACAATGTTCATGCTCAAACTTGGCACTAAATAAAAATTATTAAGGTTTATAACTAATCCCGTAGGTAAATGTAGAGGTAGCGTGCCGACGGCAATCACATCGACCTTGGAACCATTCCCGACGCGCATCGTCACCTCGTCCTTCGCCAGTCTCCGCTTATTCCGCAGCTCCTGCTGTGAGTTACAAATATGAGCAACGGCACCGGTATCAAATACCCAGGAGTTACTACGAGTACTGGTAAGGTACACATCAATTACATGTATATCAAATATACCTTTGGTGTTGCCGGCCTTCTTATCCGCTAAGTATTTGGGACAGTTCCACTTCCAGTGACCCTTCCCCTTGCAATAAAAGCACTCAATCTCAGGCTTGGGTCCATTCTTTCACTTCTTCCCGGTAACTGGCTTACCGGGCGCGGCAACATCCTTGCCATCTTTCTTGAAGTTCTTCTTGCCCTTGCCCTTCTTGAACTTAGTGGTCTTATTGACCATCAACACTTGATGTTCTTTCTTGATTTCAATCTCTGCTGACTTCAGCATTGAAAATACTTCAGGAATGGTCTTCACCATCCCCTGCATATTGTAGTTCATCACAAAGCTCTTGTAGCTTGGTGGGAGCGACTGAAGGATTCTGTCAATGACCGCCTCGTCAGGGAGGTTAATGTCCAGCTGGGTCAGGCGGTTGTGCAACCCAGACCTTTTGAGTATGTGCTCACTGAAAGAACTATTTTCCTCCATCTTACAACTATAGAACTTGTCGGAGACTTCATATCTCTCGACCCGGGCATGAGCTTGGAAAACTAGTTTCAGCTCCTCGAACATCTCATATGCTCCGTGTTGCTCAAAACACTTTTGGAGCCCCGGTTCTAAGCTGTAAAGCATGCCGCACTGAACGAGGGAGTAATCATCAGAACAAGACTGCCAAGCGTTCATAACGTCTTGGTTCTCTGGAACAGGTGCATCACCTAGCGGTCCTTCTAGGACATATTGTTTCCTGGCAGCTATGAGGATGATCCTCAGGTTCCAGACCCAGTCCGTATAGTTTCTGCCATCATCTTTCAGCTTGGTTTTCTCTAGGAACGCGTTGAAGTTCATGTTGACATGAGCGTTGGCCATTTGATCTACAAGACATATTTGCAAAGGTTTTAGACTAAGTTCATGATAATTAAGTTCATCTAATCAAATTATTACAATGAACTCCCACTCAGATTAGACATCCCTCTAGTCATCTAAGTGTTACACGATCCGAGTCGACTAGGCCGTGTCCGATCATCACGTGAGACGGACTAGTCATCGTCGGTGAACATCTCCATGTTGATCGTATCTTCCATACGACTCGTGTTCGACCTTTCGGTCTCTGTGTTCCGAGGCCATGTCTGTACATGCTAGGCTCGTCAAGTTAACCCTAAGTGTTTTGCATGTGTTCCGAGGCCATGTTCCAAGGCCATCTTTGGGGCTCCATGATCATCTTTGTCACCGGCATGACACCATGATCTCCATCATCATGATCTCCATCATCGTTTCTTCATGAAGTTGTCACGCCAACGACTACTTCTACTTCTATGGCTAACGCGTTTAGCAATAAAGTAAAGTAATTTACATGGCGTTCTTCAATGACACGTAGGTCATACAAAATAAAGACAACTCCTATGGCTCCTGCCGGTTGTCATACTCATCGACATGCAAGTCGTGATTCCTATTACAAGAACATGATCTCATACATCACAATATATCATTCATCATTCATCACAACTTTTGGCCATATCACATCACATGTCAATTGCTGCAAAAACAAGTTACGCGTCCTCTAATTGTTGTTGCATCTTTTACGTGGCTGCAATTGGGTTCTAGCAAGAACATTTTCTTACCTATGAATAACCACAACGTGATTTTGTCAACTTCTATTTACCCTTCATAAGGACCCTTTTCATCGAATCCGCTCCAACTAAAGTGGGAGAGACAGACACCCGCCAGCCACCTTATGCAACTAGTGCATGTCAGTCGGTGGAACCGGTCTCACGTAAGCGTACGTGTAAGGTTGGTCCGGGCCGCTTCATCCCACAATACCGCTGAAGCAAGAAAAGACTAGTAGTGGCAAGCAAGTTGACAAGATCTACGCCCACAACAAAATTGTGTTCTACTCGTGCAATAGAGAACTACGCATAGACCTGGCTCATGATGCCACTGTTGGGGAACGTTGTAGAAAATTAAAAAATTTCCTACGGTTTCACCAAGATCCATCTATGAGTTCATCTAAGCAACGAGTCAATGGAGAGAGATTGCATCTACATACCACTTGTAGATCGCGTGCGGAAGCGTTCAAGGGAAGGGTGATGAATGAGTCGTACTCGCCGTGATTCGAATCACCGATGACCAAGTGCTGAACGGACAGCACCTCCGCGTTCAACACACGTACAGAACGGACGATGTCTCCTCCGTCTTGATCCAGCAAGGGGGAAGGAGAGGTTGAGGAAGATGGCTCCAGCAGCAGCACGACGGCGTGGTGGTGGTGGAGCAACAGTACTCCGACAGGGCTTCGCCAAGCTCGTGACGGAGGAGGAGAGGTGTTGGGGAGGGGAGGGGCTGCGCCTTGGTTGTGTCCTGCAGCCCTCCCCTCACCCCTCTATTTATAGGGGAAGGGGCAAGGGGGG
>NC_057798.1:527411031-527447196 GCF_018294505.1 Triticum aestivum
CAGCCCTCCAGGGGCTGGTTCCCTGCCCCTTGCGGCCCATGAGGCCCTCCGAGAGGGGTGGCCCCTCCCGGTGGACCCCCGGAACCTCTCCGGTGGCCCCGGTACAATACCGATATGCCCCCGAAACTTTTCGGTGTCCGCATGACAACTTCCCATATATAAATCTTCACCTCCGGACCATTCCGGAACTCCTCGTGACGTCCGGGATCTCATCTGGGACTCCGAACAACATTCGGTAATCACATACAAGTCTTCCTAATAACCCTAGCGTCACCGAACATTAAGTGTGTAGACCCTACGGGTTCGGGAGACACGTAGACATGACCGAGACGACTCTCGGGCAATAACCAACAGCGGGATCTGGATACCCATGTTGGCTCCCACGTGCTCCTCGATGATCTCATCGGATGAACCACGATGTCGAGGATTAAACAACCCCGTATTCAATTCCCTTTGTCAATCGGTACGTTACTTGCCCGAGACTCGATCGTCGGTATCCCAATACCTCGTTCAGTCTCGTTACCGGCAAGTCACTTTACTCGTACCGTAATGCATGATCCCGTGACCAACCACTTGGTCACTTTGAGCTCATTATGATGATGCATTACCAAGTGGGCCCAGAGATACCTCTTCGTCATATGGAGTGACAAATCCCAGTCTCGATCCGTGTCAACCCAACAAACACTTTCGGAGATACCTGTAGTGCACCTTTATAGTCACCCAGCTACGTTGTGACGTTTGGTACACCCAAAGCACTCCTACGATATCCGGGAGTTACACGATCTCATGGTCTAAGGAAAAGATACTTGACATTGGAAAAGCTCTAGCAAACGAACTACACGATCTTGTGCTATGCTTAGGATTGGGTCTTGTCCATCACATCATTCTCCTAATGATGTGATCCCGTTATCAACGGCATCTAATGTCCATAGTCAGGAAACCATGACTATGTGTTGATCAACGAGCTAGTCAACTAGAGGCTTACTAGGGACAAATTATGGTCTATGTATTCACACGTGTATTACGATTTCCGGATAATACAGTTATAGCATGAATAAAAGACAATTATCATGAACAAGGAAATATAATAATAATCCTTTTATTATTGCCTCTAGGGCATATTTCCAACAGTCTCCCACTTGCACTAGAGTCAGTAATCTAGTTACATTGTGATGAATCGAACACCCATAGAGTTCTCGTGTTGATCATGTTTTGCTCGCGAAAGAGGTTTAGTCAACGGATCTGCGACATTCAGATCCGTATGTACTTTGCAAATATCTATGTCTCCATCTTGAACATTTTCACGGATGGAGTTGAAGCGACGCTTGATGTGCCTGGTCTTCTTGTGAAACCTGGGCTCCTTGGCAAGGGCAATAGCTCCAGTGTTGTCACAAAAGAGTTTGATCGGCCCCGACGCATTGGGTATGACTCCTAGATCGGTGATGAACTCCTTCACCCAAATTGCTTCATGTGCTGCCTCCGAGGCTGCCATGTACTCCGCTTCACATGTAGATCCCGCGACGACGCTCTGCTTGCAGCTGCACCAGCTTACTGCTCCACCATTCAACATATACACGTATCCGGTTTGTGACTTAGAGTCATCCAGATCTGTGTCGAAGCTAGCGTCGACGTAACCCTTTACGACGAGCTCTTCGTCACCTCCATAAATGAGAAACATGTCCTTTGTCCTTTTCAGGTACTTCAGGATATTCTTGACCGCTGTCCAGTGTTCCTTGTCGGGATTACTTTGGTACCTTCCTACCAAACTTACGGCAAGGTTTACATCAGGTCTGGTACACAGCATGGCATACATAATAGATCCTATGGCTGAAGCATAGGGGATGGCACTCATCTCTTCTTTATCTTTTGCCGTGGTCGGGCATTGAGCCGAGCTCAATCTCACACCTTGCAATACAGGCAAGAACCCTTTCTTGGACTGATCCATTTTGAACTTCTTCAAAATCTTATCAAGGTATGTGCTTTGTGAAAGACCTATGAGGCGTCTCGATCTATCCCTATAGATCTTGATGCCTAATATGTAAGCAGCTTCTCCAAGGTCCTTCATTGAAAAACACTTATTCAAGTAGGCCTTAATGCTGTCCAAAAGTTCTATATCATTTCCCATCAAGAGTATGTCATCTACATATAATATGAGAAATGCTACAGAGCTCCCACTCACTTTCGTGTAAACGCAGGCTTCTCCATAAGTCTGCATAAACCCAAATGCTTTGATCATCTCATCAAAGCTAATGTTCCAACTCCGAGATGCTTGCACCAGCCCATAAATGGATCGCTGGAGCTTGCATACTTTGTTAGCATTCTTAGGGTCGACAAAACCTTCCGGCTGCATCATATACAGCTCTTCCTTAAGATGTCTATTAAGGAATGCCGTTTTTACGTCCATCTGCCATATCTCATAATCATAGTATGCGGCAATTGCTAACATGATTCGGACGGACTTTAGCTTCGCTACGGGAGAGAAAGTCTCATCGTAGTCAAACCCTTGAACTTGTCGATAACCCTTAGCGACAAGTCGAGCTTTATAGATGGTAACATTACCATCCGCGTCCGTCTTCTTCTTAAAGATCCATTTGTTTTCTATCGCTCGCCGATCATCGGGCAAGTCTGTCAAAGTCCATACTTTGTTTTCATACATGGATTCTATCTCGGATTTCATGGCTTCAAGCCATTTGTTGGAATCTGGGCCCGCCATCACTTCTTCATAGTTCGAAGGTTCACCGTTGTCTAACAACATGATTTCCAGGACAGGGTTGCCGTACCACTCTGGTGCGGAATGTGTCCTTGTGGACCTACGAAGTTCAGTAGCAACTTGATCCGAAGTACCTTGATCATCATCATTATTTTCCTCTTCAGTTGGTGTAGGCATCACAGGAACATTTTCCTGAGCTGCACTACTTTCCCGTTCGAGAGGTATTACTTCATCGAGTTCTACTTTCCTCCCACTTACTTCTTTCGAGAGAAACTCTTTTTCTACGAAGGATCCGTTCTTGGCAACAAAGGTCTTGCCCTCGGATCTTAAGTAGAAGGTATACCCAATGGTTTCCTTAGGGTATCCTATGAAGAAGCATTTTTCCGACTTGGGTTCAAACTTTTCAGGTTGAAGTTTCTTGACATAAGCATCGCATCCCCAAACTTTTAGAAGCGACAGCTTAGGTTTCTTCCCAAACCATAATTCATACGGTGTCGTCTCAATGGATTTAGACGGTGCCCTATTTAAAGTGAATGTAGCTGTCTCTAGAGCGTATCCCCAAAATGATAGCGGTAAATCGGTAAGAGACATCATAGACCGCACCATATCCAATAGAGTGCGATTACGACGTTCGGACACACCGTTACGCTGAGGTGTTCCAGGCGGCATGAGTTGTGAAACGATTCCACATTTCCTTAAGTGTGTACCAAATTCGTGACTTAAATATTCTCCTCCACGATCTGATCGTAGAAACTTTATCTTTCGGTCATGTTGATTCTCTACCTCATTCTGAAATTCCTTGAACTTTTCAAAGGTCTCAGACTTGTGTTTCATTAAGTAGACATACCCATATCTACTCAAGTCATCAGTGAGAGTGAGAACATAACGATATCCTCCGCGAGCCTCAACGCTCATTGGACCGCACACATCGGTATGTATGATTTCCAACAAGTTGGTTGCTCGCTCCATTGTTCTGGAGAACGGAGTCTTGGTCATTTTGCCCATGAGGCATGGTTCGCATGTGTCAAATGATTCATAATCGAGAGACTCTAAAAGTCCATCAGCATGGAGCTTCTTCATGCGCTTGACACCAATGTGACCAAGGCGGCAGTGCCACAAGTATGTGGGACTATCATTATGAACTTTACATCTTTTGGCATTCACACTATGAATATGTGTAATATTACGCTCGAGATTCATTAAGAATAAACCATTGACCATAGGGGCATGACCATAAAACATATCTCTCATATAAATAGAACAACCATTATTCTCGGATTTAAATGAGTAGCCATCTCGTATCAAACGAGATCCAGATACAATGTTCATGCTCAAACTTGGCACTAAATAACAATTATTAAGGTTTATAACTAATCCCGTAGGTAAATGTAGAGGTAGCGTGCCGACGGCGATCACATTGACCTTGGAACCATTCCCGACGCGCATCGTCACCTCGTCCTTCGCCAGTCTCCGCTTATTCTGCAGCTCCTGCTGTGAGTTACAAATATGAGCAACGGCACCGGTATCAAATACCCAGGAGTTACTACGAGTACTGGTAAGGTACACATCAATTACATGTATATCAAATATACCTTTGGTGTTGCCGGCCTTCTTATCCGCTAAGTATTTGGGGAAGTTCCGCTTCCAGTGACCCTTCCCCTTGCAATAAAAGCACTCAGTCTCAGGCTTGGGTCCATTCTTTGACTTCTTCCCGGTAACTGGCTTACCGGGCGCGTTAACATCCTTGTCGTCTTTCTTGAAGTTCTTCTTGCCCTTGCCCTTCTTGAACTTAGGGGTCTTATTGACCATCAACACTTGATGTTCTTTCTTGATTTCAACCTCTGCTAACTTCAGCATTGAAAATACTTCAGGAATGGTCTTCACCATCCCCTGCATATTGTAGTTCATCACAAAGCTCTTGTAGCTTGGTGGGAGCGACTGAAGGATTCTGTCAATGACCGCCTCGTCAGGGAGGTTAATGTCCAGTTGGGTCAGGCGGTTGTGCAACCCAGACCTTTTGAGTATGTGCTCACTGACAGAACTATTTTCCTCCATCTTACAACTATATAACTTGTCGGAGACTTCATATGTCTCGACCCGGGCATGAGCTTGGAAAACTAGTTTCAGCTCCTCGAACATCTCATATGCTCCGTGTTGCTCAAAACGCTTTTGGAGCCCCGGTTCTAAGCTGTAAAGCATGCCGCACTGAATGAGGGAGTAATCATCAGCACGAGACTGCCAAGCGTTCATAACGTCTTGGTTCTGTGGAACGGGTGCATCACCTAGCGGTCCTTCTAGGACATATTGTTTCCTGGCAGCTATGAGGATGATCCTCAGGTTCCGGACCCAGTCCGTATAGTTGCTGCCATCATCTTTCAGCTTGGTTTTCTCTAGGAACACGTTGAATTTCATGTTGACATGAGCGTTGGCCATTTGATCTACAAGACATATTTGCAAAGGTTTTAGACTAAGTTCATGATAATTAAGTTCATCTAATCAAATTATTACAATGAACTCCCACTCAGATTAGACATCCCTCTAGTCATCTAAGTGTTACACGATCCGAGTCGACTAGGCCGTGTCCGATCATCACGTGAGATAGACTAGTCATCGTCGGTGAACATCTCCATGTTGATCGTATCTTCCATACGACTCGTGTTCGACCTTTCGGTCTCTGTGTTCCGAGGCCATGTCTGTACATGCTAGGCTCGTCAAGTTAACCCTAAGTGTTTTGCATGTGTAAAACTGTCTTACACCTGTTGTATGTGAACGTAAGGATCTATCACACCCGATCATCACGTGGTGCTTCGAAACGACGAACTTTAGCAACGGTGCACAGTTAGGGGGAACACTTCTTGAAATTTTTGTAAGGGATCATCTTATTACTACCGTCGTTCTAAGTAAACAAGATGCATAAACATAATAGACATCACATGCAATTATATAGTAGTGACATGATATGGCCAATATCATATAGCTCCTTTGATCTCCATCTTGATCATCTTTGTCACTGGCATGACACCATGATCTCCATCATCATGATCTCCATCATCGTGTCTTCATGAAGTTGTCACGCCAACGACTACTTCTACTTCTATGGCTAACGCGTTTAGCAATAAAGTAAAGTAATTTACATGGCGTTCTTCAATGACACGCATGTCATACAAAATAAAGACAACTCCTATGGCTCCTGCCGGTTGTCATACTCATTGACATGCAAGTCATGATTCCTATTACAAGAACATGATCTCATACATCACAATATATCATTCATCATTCATCACAACTTTTGGCCATATCACATCACATGTCAATTGCTGCAAAAACAAGGTAGACGTCCTCTAATTGTTGTTGCATCTTTTACGTGGCTGCAATTGGGTTCTAGCAAGAATGTTTTCTTACCTACGAATAACCAGAACGTGATTTTGTCAACTTCTATTTACCCTTCATAAGGACCCTTTTCATCGAATCCGCTCCAACTAAAGTGGGAGAGACAGACACCCGCCAGCCACCTTATGCAACTAGTGCATGTCAGTCGGTGGAACCAGTCTCACGTAAGCGTACGTGTAAGGTTGGTCCGGGCCGCTTCATCCCACAATACCGCTGACGCAAGAAAAGACTAGTAGTGGCAGGCAAGTTGACAAGATCTACGCCCACAACAAAATTGTGTTCTACTCGTGCAATAGAGAACTACGCATAGACCTGGCTCATGATGCAACTGTTGGGGAACGTTGCAGAAAATTAAAATTTTTCCTACGGTTTCACCAAGATCCATCTATGAGTTCATCTAAGCAACGAGTCAATGGAGAGAGATTGCATCTACATACCACTTGTAGATCGCGTGCGGAAGCGTTCAAGGGAAGGGTGATGATGGAGTCGTACTCGCCGTGATTCGAATCACCGATGACCAAGTGCCGAACGGACAGCACCTCCGCGTTCAACACACATACGGAACGGACGACGTCTCCTCCGTCTTGATCCAGCAAGGGGGAAGGAGAGGTCGAGGAAGATGGCTCCAGCAGCAGCACGACAGCGTGGTGGTGGTGGAGCAGCAGTACTCCGACAGGGCTTCGCCAAGCTCGTGACGGAGGAGGAGAGGTGTTGGGGAGGGGAGGGGCTGCGCCTTGGTTTTGTCCGGATAATAATAATCCTTTTATTATTGCCTCTAGGGCATATTTCCAACATAACCATCTCGTCGTCGTCGCCGTGGATGAAGGCCAAAGATGGCACATCATAGCTCTCCTCCATGACCGAAGGGAAAATCCCATGCTCGATCATCTCGTCACCGTCGCCGTGGAGGAAGGCCGATGTAGGCATACTCGTCGGAGGTAGGCGAAGATGCCATACGTCCAAAGGCGAAGATGCCTTGATGACACTTGGCGAAGATGCCGAAGTGGTCGTAGTAGTCATAGCTCCGTCTTGGTGGTGCTTGTCTCGCGGTCTTCTCTTGTGCTCATGATGTCTGGCCGTAGCTTGATGTAGAGCTTGTTGGGACTTGTAGGTGTACGCATCGTGAGCAGCTTCATCTTGATGGTGTTGTAGTGCTTGAGCTCGATGACGTTCCAAAGATTGGCCTCTTGAGCGTTGCCGCCTTGAAGATGACGAAGGGGAAGAAGACTTGTAGTTGGCCACCATGTCTCGTACTTGATCCCTTTGTTCGGCCAACTTGGTGTCGTGGTAGTCCCTTATCCTTGCTTCATTTTGGCGAATGTCAATGGCGAGTCGCTCAATGCCTTGCATTGCTTGTTGTAGTCCAAAGATGGACGTTTTGGTGATGTAGTTGTTCGCGTTGTCGTTGTCGTGGAAGATCGGAGATGAAATGCCTTGCCTATCCATCACAAGACTCAAGTAGAGGTGAGTAGGAAATGAGATAAACAATACCAAGTTACCTTTTCCCAAAGTTGAGGATGTATCCCGTTTCACTCAATGTGAGATGAAAGAATAGTGGAATTAGTACCGTACTTGTTCACTCACACCTATCAAGTAAAGCTTATGGTGGAGCTCGGTGAGGATAGTGGCACAAAAATTTGATGCAAAATGTTAGCAAGAGTCAATAATGTTGGAAAAGATTCACAAATTCGCAAGTGAAACAAGTAGACCAATAGCAAGATGTGGCACACGGAAACACACACACGGATAGATAAATGGGGTCGTGCAACCAAGGAATGAGCACAAAATGTGGAATCCATGGAAAACGCTCGTGTTGCACAACTCAAGAGAGACGCTAACACGATTGCTCAATAGGCGGATACGACACTTGTGCACAACCTATAAGATGCAAAATGTATGAGCTTTCTATCCCAAGTATGCTATGTGTATGATGTTCCCGGTGTTCTTCTCAAGATGATCCAAGATGATCGGATATGACAATCTTATGTGCAATGTGGTATGATGCTATGGCTATTGCTTACAAGCTCTTTGCTCTCTTTTCCTTTTGCTTAAAAGCTTATTCTTTTCTTTGATATGGCCACTTATGCGAAACGCACAAACCAAGATAGCAATTGTGTATATGCGGGAACAATCTTGTGACACAAGGGATGATATGATGATACCAAGATGATACCAATATGATATGGTATGTATGCAATGGAAGGTATGGATCACTAATGTGCACAAGTAACGTTGCCGGCAATACTCAAATGGCTAGTCTCGATAGGCAAGTGACGCAAAATGGGCTAAGGGGTTAACAATGTAATGGCAAGAATGTACAATGATAGGATACCACAATACCAAGATGATATAGAGGTTACCGTTCTTGCTTATGGTTAGGTTGTCAAAATGGTGAAGTGGTCCATGTCGATGAAGATCTCGCGGCGATGATGAGTGGCGGTGTTCTTGATGTAGATACCAAGATGATGTAGACCCGTCCCTACGTAGCCAAAACACCTTAGGAAACGGTAAAAAACCGCGAACTCAAAATCTCAAGGAAAATGTCAAATGGTGGTAGCGGAATGCGTTGGTGGTACCGGAGTTAGCAATGCGGAAGTGGTGGTGGTGGTTGATGATGAAGCAACCGTACCTTAGTAGCCGAAACACCTTAGGAGACTCAAGTCACCACTCAAGCAACCACAAATGCTATATGGATCGAAAATGAGTTAGGTTGCGGAAAGCTATGGTGGTTTTGCGAATGATATGGTGGATGGCCTAGGCAAAGATGCCAAAATGCCAATTTTTTGATGGAGTCAAATGGTGTTGAAACCTATCTATATGGATGGGGGATGTCAATAGCTACTCAACGAGCTAAAGAACGTAAAAAATGGACTCCGAGAGCAAAAGTTATGGCTGAAACGGTTTTTGTTGGTGGGCTGTTTCTGGGAGGTGCGGGTGCCTGGGGTTTGGGGGTGCGGGCACCCGGGGTGGTCAGCGAGGATGGGCTGAAGAAGAGGCCCGGGGGTCCGGGTGCCCGGGGGCAAGAGGTGCGGGCACCCAGGGTTGTCCGGGGCAAATAGCCCGGGGTGCGGGTGCCCGGGGGCTCGGGGTGCGGGCACCCGGGGTGGTCAACGGAGATGCGTGGGGGGTCTGGGTGCCCGGGGTTTGAGGTCCGGGTGCCCGGGGGTGACGGATTTGGGCGAAAATTCATGGATAAATGGAAGAAATTGGTGGATTTCGTGGAGAGAAAGGTGGAGATGGAAGGGGGAATGCTAGATCCACTTGAAACCAAACAAATCCATGGATCAAATCCAACAAAACCTCATCAAACTAACAAATCACAAAAAAAATTGGGGCTATTTTTGGTGGGGAATTTTCGAAATTGGGGAAGAACATACAAAATTGGGCTAGAAAACAAAGAGGGGAGGCTCCAATTTCGTGATAAACGTGGCTCATGATACCAAGATGTTGTAGGGTGGAACCCTAAGTGAAGATCTTTCACGAATTGGAGGGGGAATCCCCAAGAACAAGATGAACACAAGAGAGAAAACAAGAGGAACACTCAAGAACAAGTCCAATCACACATCCACTAGACCAACAAACACATAAGATCCACAAGGTACATGAACAATCAAAGGGAAACAAGATACATGGTAGAGTTCATCCCAAATCCTATGAAGGAGATGAGGGCTAGATGATCTAGGTAGATCCTTCCCTCAAGGGGGGCTTGAATCCCTATGGATCTTCTCCAATGGAGATCTTGTACTCCAATGGAGTCTTCTCTCTCAAGAGGAATCCCACAAGGGGAGGTACATAAGCTAAGCTCTATGATTTGTGTCTATTCTTAGCTATCCTACAAATGAGCTAGGGAAGGGGTATATATAATCTAGGGACCAAATAAGAGGAGGAGGGGGGATACATGGGTAAAAACCCAAAAAGGCACGCAGGCCCTCGGAGTGGTGCGGGCACCCGGGGGTGTGAGGCTCAGGCACCCGGGGTGGACAGGGGCTGGCGCATAGGGGGGCCCAGGCACCCGGGACGAAGAGGGTCGGGCACCCGGTCCGGGCCGAGGACCGGCTGGAGGGAGGCCGGGCACCCGGGGGTTGATGGCCCGGGCACCCGGGGCGGCGAGCAGCGGCTGGAGAGGGGGGCCCGGGCACCCGGAGTGCGGCGGCTGGCGGCTGGGAGGAGGCCCGGGCACCCGGGGTGGGCCAGGGTGACGCCTAGGTGGCGATGGCCGGGCACCCGGGGTTGTAACGACCGGGCACCTGGGGTGTCCAGGAGGACTTGGCCCCTTCCGTGGCTTCGTGTCCGGAACTCCGTCTTCCCGCACGTCTCGATGCTTTCCTCCTTCTCTTTCCTCGATGTGTGCACGAGTCTCCCTCCTAGCTTCTTCGTGGTCAAGTCCTTGGTACCTAAGAAGGCACAACGAAACAATTTGAGGTAGAACCCGATTCATATGTGATTCCGAAGGAAACTCGAAGAGGAAAGCATTGACCTCGTTCTCGATGTTGCGTGCATGTGCTCTTGTCATTGGACCTCTTGATGCTTGAGGTGGTGATGGAGTGTCGGTGCGAGTAGTCGAGGGATGCTCCGCATCACCTTTGACCTTGTTGCTATATAATTACGGATTTGCTAGTTTACAGTCGGCAGTTATTCAATTCGCAAACATTCAAATCGCTGGCCGTCCACTGTTGCGTGGAGATTGGCGCTTGGTTGTATGGTTTTCGGGCTTGTTTTTTATGTCGGGTCCGGTTTTTTGTCCCAGCCCATTACCGCTCCGCCCCTCACCCTTTCATTTGAGCGAGGTAGATAGAGGAACATGCGCTCGGGCAGTGGATGTGATTCCTTCATGTTCATGTCGATTCCGTGACCCCCCACCTGTGGAGCTTGATTTGTCTCTCATTTCTCTTCAATTCTCGCCTCCTGTTGTTGGTTGTTTTCTCAATTTTTCTCTCGAGTGCGTGATTTTTGTTCATTTCTCGGTGTGTAGCTTCCAGATCTGGGGTCAGTTGCTGATGTGATTTAGTAAGGGTTCGTGTTAGATGTGTGTTGTGATCCTAGGCCGTGCTGTTGTAGATTCATGGTAGGTGCTTGTAGTTTTATGGTTCGTTCTGCTTCGCGATGTTCGCCATCGTTCCTTGTCTTCTTAGTGGTGTCCGCCATTTTTGTTCCTCGTCTGCTCGTGGTAGGATCATGCGTGGTTAGTTTTGTGATTCAGATAAATGTATGGATCAGTCATAGGTTTCGAGATGTGAGTTTTTGTGGTTTGGGGTTTGTGATTTGCATTGGTAGGTGGTATGTTTGTTCGCTGGTAGATGAGTGTTTCCTCCTCTGGGCGTGTTGGTTCTACGGTTTCTAGATGTTTCTGGATGTTTCTAGATGTAGTTAGGTTCCTCCTTTGCCCTCTGCCGCAGGTCCCTTTGGCCTGTGAGTGCATAAATCCCTCTTACTGTAGGTTTAGATGTTGTTAGGTTCCTCCTAGTTACCCAAAGCGTTAGTGCTCTGTTTTTTGATGTGTCATTCTTTGGTGTAGCCCAGTACTATCCTTGGTGTGATTTTTATGTGCTTTTGCAACGTAATTCCTTCAAGCTTCTCCTTCTTTTAATGCCCTGGGAACTGTGTATCTAATTCAGGTTTATATATTTGCTTGTGCTGAGTGTTGTTATGTATCCCCATAGTTTCAGTGTCATATACACTAGAATTACTGAGTATTTTGCCTCAGACTTACTGTGTAATCCCCATAGTTTCAATGTAATACACCATGCAAATTGCACTATATTTACTGTGCCCATAGTTTCAGTGTTTTTTCACTCTAGAATTACTAGTATTTACTGTGTATTTTGCCCGATTTTTACTGTGTAATTCATCATGTAGTTTCAGTGTAATTTACTATAGAATTACGGTGTCATTCATCTTGTAGTTTCAGTGTAATTCACTATAGAATTTCCGTGTATTTCATCCTATAGTTTCAATGTAATTTACTATAGAATTACCGTGTAATTCATACTGTAGTTTTACTGTGTAATTCGCTCTAGAATTACTGTCAATTCATCCTGTAGTTTCAGTGTAAATCACTCTAGAATTACTGTGTCATGTTCACTCTATAATTACTGTGTAACTCGTTATGTAGCTTCAGTGTAATTCGCCCAATAATTACTGTGTAATTCGCCCAATAATTACTGTGTAATTCATCCTATAGTTTCTGTGTAATTGTCCCTTAGTTCAGTGTAATTTATGCGAGTTACCGTGTAATTTTAATGTTTCAGCTATGTAATTCCTGACATTTTATATAGGCCCTGATTCCAGTGTAATTTCCCCTAGAATTACGATGGTTATATATGTACTTACAGTGTATTTTCTCACATTTTTGCAGTGTATTTATCTTGGTTCAGTTATGTAATTCCTGAATTTTTCCTCTTTTTTATTTTTGTATTACTCTCTCATGCTAATTTTCATTGTAGTCTTTCTTCCCATTTTTTACAGTGTACCCCTAGTTTTACCGTGTAATCGCCTTGCTTATCATATGTATTTACAATGTAATTTTTGCCCTAATTTCAGTGTAATATTCATGCTTTTAGCTCTGTAATTTATATGTTTTAGTTTAATGGGTAAGCTTTGGAAAGTCTCTCACCAGGACGTTCCGTTAGTATCATCTTTCGAGAGTGCAGATTCTGTTTGTGAACCATTCGTGCCTAATGACTTTGCCGAAGATGGACCGTATCTGATGTCTATGGTAGTTATTTTTGTCTTATTTTTCTAGTTATTTTTTCAGATTATGTTATCAATTTTATTTATATTGGCTGTGTTGTCTTTTTTCTTTTTCCTTCAGGAACTTTCTGGTGATGAAGGATCCTTTGACAAAGCTCTTTTCAAGTTTTACGTCAATCAAGTTTGTTTCCTTTTTTATTTTTCTTGTGCTTGTTGATTATGTTGTTGGTTATTTTTCTCTTGTTGAGGTGACTTTTGTCTTTATGTTTTTTCAGAAGTAAAATTATTGACGAGGAAGTTATCTTCTGCTGGTAGAAGAAATGTGATTAGTCCTCCTCCTTTTGCCATGATGCTCTCGTTTGGTTTTAGCTTGTTCATCTTATTATTTCTGTTTTGAGTGCATTATTCGTGTGATGTAGTAGTGTTTTTATGATCTAAGTTTTGTTTTCTGTTTTTTCTCACTTCTTGATCTCTGTTTCCTTTCGCTTGTTGTAGAGGCAGAGACGATCTACTAATTACCCTACTTGTCCAACCTTCACCAGATATTCTAGAATTTTTTTCTCTGGGGTAGTTGATGGCATGTGTCCTAGGTATGGGGATGTCATCCAGACTTATTGTTCTCGTCATGCTCCCAATCTGCAATTTTGGAAAAGAAATGTCAATAATAGTACAACTAGCAGTTGTATTTTAACAGTGTAAATACAGTAGGTTTTTTCCAGTGTAAGTTGTTGCATTTTTACATTGATACAATGAAATTTCTATGGAATTTCCACCGTAATTTATATGCAGCTTGCACTGGGAATTACTATGTAATTACTAGGGGATTTGCACCGTAATTCTTGGTCTATTGCAGTGCATTTTCTTTGCCAGTTTCAGTGTAATTTATACAACTATCAATGTCACAGTGTCATTTATACAAACTATCATTTTGCACTGTAATTCTTGGTGTGCTATTTTTCTTTCCAGTGTCATTCAGGCACAATGTGTTCTTGAAGTGTAACTTATACAACTATCCAAATTCTGTCTACTGCTAGTGATGAATTATTTTCAGAGTGTCTAGTTTTTGTCTACTGTTTGTTTCTTAACATGTATCTAGTTTCTTTGACGCATTTGTTTTGCAGATATTCCCTGTAAGAGATGTGACGCGGGCGAAGAATTCAAGTACTAGGCGTAGCAGTAGAATTTGTTCCTGACCTGTTAATTTTCCTGGGATTTCCCCAATTGTCTGGTTGCTGTTCTTCCTTGCTCGTCTCCAGGTACACCTTCGTCTCCATGTTCACCCCTCTCTCCCATGGCTGCCCGCCTGATCTGATTTTGATCTGCTCTTTGTCCTTCTCCCCCACCCTTCTTCCATGGCAGTTGGACTGATTTCTTTCTTTCTTTGTGGTGTGTGTTAGGTGAGATCTCTGTTGTTATGTAGGAGGGGTTGGAGATTTCCCAAGGAGCTTGCCTTTTCCGTGGGTAGCAAGTTGATGGCGATCATTAGCTGTGGATCCAAGGAGGTCTGTGGCCAGTTGTTAGTGGTGGTCCAGCGAGGTTTTGTGGTGGTGCCAGTTTAGTTGAAACCGGGTCAGGGTTTTGCCCGACCCGTTTTTCCGAAATAAGAAAATATACGGTGGCCAGTGGGGTTTTTGGGACAAACAAGTGTCATCTGTTCATTGGTTGGGAAATTTGAATGTTGCTGAATTGGAAAACAGTCAAATGTCAAATAGACAGTCCCAAACAAAAAGGATCCATCGGGAACAATGAAAACAAAGATCTCTTCCTTCCTTTCTTAAGAAAAACAAGAATCTTCTTCTTCTTCATTTTCATCTACCCTCTACCCTAATAATAAAGCAGCTACTGTTTCTGCTCGTACGTCATCGTCATTTTTACAGAAAACTCCTCGACTTTTATATGAAAATAAACCCGCAGTCCAGTAAATAAGTGAAAAAAAAACGTATCGTCGCTTGAAAAAAAAACACCCCCGAATCGAGCGACCGCATCTCCCACCCCATCTCGATCCGCCGCCTCGCCGCCGCCGGCCCGCATCCTCCGCCATGCCATCCCCCGACGCGCCGTGCTGCCGTCCTCCCGGCACCCCGGCCTGCCTCCTCTCCGCCGCGCCATCCTCCCTGCGTCGTCCGAGTCCTCCGCGCGCGGTTCGCCGACGCCGAGGCCCAGGCCGCCGCGCTCCGGGCCTGCACCGGTCGGCTCGAGCACGCGCCGCCGACCGCGACGGGCTGCTCAACACGCTCCTCGCCGCCATGGGCAACGACCGGAAGGAGGAGGAGGACACGCAGGAGGCAGGGCAGCGTCAGAATCGTGCGCGTTGGATCCGGCCGATGGTTACGGCGACACGGACGTGGAGGCTCTGGCCGCGGTCGCCGCGCTCTATGCCCCGCCCCTGCTCGCCGAGCCCTGCCTCTCCAGATCTCCAGCCATGTATGTTGCCGGGGACCCTGCAGGTCCAAGCTCGTCGGCGAGGGGGAGCGCAGACAGCAGCCTAGCCCGTCAGCAACATGGCAGTAGGCCTCTTCTCCCCTTCTCAGTTTACAGCAGCGTGCCACACTTTCTCAGGCTCCTGTCCCCGTCGTCAGCACACCGATTCAGAGGTAGAGGCTGACTTGCAGCTCGTGGACTCAGAGGAGGAAGCCTAAGATCAATCTCAAAAGCTGTTATCACTGTTCTCAGCCAGCGATGCATAGGGGAATTGTTTGCTCATCTATGTGTTAAAATCTGGAGCTCTTAATCAACGACTTCAACAAGGATGAGATCAAGCTGCATCTGCGCTGCTCTGTCCACCATAACAATTTTGGAATGCATTAACTTTTATCTGCCCAGGTTGAATCCTTCATTCCTCATTCTCATCCTTATTTCTTGATGTGGGGCGAGTCACTCTAGATGAGTTGCTAACTTCAAAAGGCTTCAGTCTAACTAGAAGAAATTTTCCTTAGGAATATTTTGTCAATTTTGTGGTCAATCGACTGGTGTTACAATAAAAGCAAGAAAGTGATGCAAGTTCTTTGGGATATATGCATCGGAAAATATATGAACACTATTGGCCCAAAATCACAGGGCCCCACTAAATTGTTGTCCATTTGGCCTCATGATTTTAATGACAATCGTTCTACCATGAAATCTTTCTTCTGCTAGCATTTCAACAGTACTGTGTGTTGTAGCCATATACATCTGAATCATTGGATAATAAGAGTTTCCACGATCCTTTAGAAATTAGAAGTGTTAGCAAAACAAAGTGGAACTGAACTGAAGCTATCTCCATTAGTATTGTCTACGTCTCCTTGACCTTTCATGGGAATCTGATGTAACCATCCTGCAACCTGCAAATACTATAAATGATATGCAGAGAAGATTTCAATATTACTTATTACTGCCTTAGTACCATGCCGTTCTTCTCTACATAAATCATTTATAAAGCTGTAGGAGGAGCTCAGCTTACATATCTGAATATCCAACTAATTGCCTTACCACTAATTAGTTGCCACGCTGCAACTACTGACAGTGGATACTGACATCATATTCTCTTGGTAGAGTTCAAAACAACATGAATCAAGCTGATGAAATTCAGTTTGTATTTTTTTTCTTTTCCGACCATGTAGTTTTTTAAACTGCTCTGGAGGTCCTCTCATATGTAATTAAGCTCACACGCAAATGTCCTTGTACGTACTATAGAATCATATGCTGACAATATTGAACTTTTCTATTGTAGTAAGAATATCAAGCGTTGTTTTGTCATTGGTGTTTCAGTTTGTCGGTTACAGACTTACAGGTATATCATTCCAATATTCATACTATAGGAGTTGTTGTCAGGGAGTGCGAGAGGGGCAGCAGAGTGGCCAGCGAGGGGAGCACCGTCACGGGAGATGTGTTCATACAACGCAACGTCGAGGAGATGTCGACGACCTCCGTGGATGAGCGGTGGTTGTGAGAGTTTTCCGAGGAAGGCCCACTCGATCATGGAGTGGCTATCGCTGCAGAAGGCGACGCTAGCAACAGAGACAGCCATCCATTTGTGCCACCATCAATAACAACGTTGTAACAAGCATGGCTCTGCACTGGTGAGTAGAACTCTTCCTCCAAATCAAATCCAACTATTGGATTAAGATGTTCTAAAATTTGTTGCCTCACTGCCTCATCTGTGTCCATATCTCTGTTGGGAATTTGCAGGTTGCTGAAGCAGTAGAGTGGCTTATGTCATGTAGGCAACTGGAGGCTACAAGGATCCGTATGTAAACATGGTATGTGAAATTTGTTCAACACAGGAATGGAAATGCCAATTTACAAAATATAATATGTATGTTTGGTTGATGATTACTTGGGGTAGCCAAATAAAACTTGGAACCAGTATCAGTGTGGCTATGAAAATAATCGGAAATCAATTATTAAATCTCCTTTATAGGCTTTTGCTAAAGAGAGAAACTGAGAGATACTAATATCCTGGTTTCATTGAAGCTTATTTGTCGTCTTGAATCCCGATTTGGACAAGAACTCCTCCATGATCCTTGAATACCTGTAAAGCAGCATTGTGCATTGCTATTGGATGACGCCGTGGATTGTGGGCGTAGAGTGGAGGTTGCATCACATGCTCAACGTTGTGTCAAAGGACTTGAATAGGCCACAGGGATCTGGTGGTGTTCATAGTGGATGGGATGTCATAAGTTTTTTCTCCCGTTGCTTGCAACGCACGGGCATATTTCCTAGTAAAAGAAAAAGAAAGAAACTTTATTAACACGACGCACATGCAGAACCGGAGCCTCTCGTCCACGGCCGTGTCCGAGAGCCAGTAGGCGATTTCACCCAACCGTGGACACGACCGACCGTGGTTGCCTTGCCGTACTTCTTCTCAGCCTCCGGCAGGCATGGCTCCGCCCTCGCGCCATCTCTTCCGATCCATGAGTGTCCTCCGTCCATCAAGGTCTTCTTCTTGCAGACAGAATTAGCAGACAGAAATCGATTCGAGGGAGCCTTCTTCTTGTACCGGCCGGAGCTTGTGTGTCGTGCGGTACGTATGTGTACGTGTTGCCAGCACCACCGCCGACTCAAGCTCAAGGAATCCGTCGCCGCCGATGGACACGACCGACCGGTCTATTCGTACGCCCGCCGCAGGACCGAGGTACACGCTCGCCTCGCCGCCGGCGTCCGTGCGTTAGTTGGGAGCACCTCACCTCTCCCACTGCTCCTCGCTCAATCGACCTCTCGTCTCCCCAGCTCCTCTCCGGCCTGTCTGACCAATCAATTCCTCGATCGATCGCGCCTACAGTCTCTCCTCAGCAGTCAACCGCAACACGGAGGACAAACTTCACAACTTTTTTTCAATTACCACACTTCGATCCCATCCATCGCCCTCGTTACCATCAAGGTCATCTCTTTCACTGTAGGCGCGCGGGGTCCTCCTCCCTGCCGGCGCCCGGCGCCGTCAAAGACGCCTAGCTAGGCGTGCGCGCCCCCAGTACGCGCACGGGGACTGTGACGCGCGGGGCCTAGTTGACAGCCAGCTGGGAGGACGAGCGCACAGCTTCGGTGCAGCCCAGCACATGCTCGGTCGGCCAAAACGGCGACGGGAATCGTACGTCGCCGGAGTGCTCTTTCATCACCCAACCAACAAACCAAACGAATGGGCCGGCGACGCTCTCGATCGACCAAAAGGGCGCGCGTTAGAGCAACTCTAGCAGACCCTGCAAAACGCCCGGCCCGCAAAAATTTCGCCGAGTATGCGTGCTCGGCTCAATTTTCCGGCCAGAACAGAGCCTGCATACTCGCCCGTGTCGCAAATTTTTTTGCCGCAGCCCGCAAACCGCCCCCGAGCACTATAACTGCGGTTCCTCGACCATTTTGCGGGTTCAAACCCTATCCCCGCCGCCGCGAGCCACCCGATTCCCCTTTCCCCTCTCCACATTTCTCGCCGCCGGCGACCACCCGCCCCGCCTCCAACCGCCATGTGGGGCCGAATGTGGAGCTCTGGACGCGGATCCGGCCGTGAGAGGGACCCGGAGCACGAGAGGGCGTCCGGGCGGACGGCGCGAGGAAGCGCGGCGCCTGGAGGTGGACCAACCACGGGATGTCACCGCCGGCAAGCTTCAACCGCCGCGAGACGGAGGAGTACGACCGCCGGCGCGCGTCCTTCTCCTCCGTGAGATCTTCCTACGCCGGATCCTCCTCGTCCTCCCGCGCGGGCTTTCTCCCCGTGAAGAGGGAGTGGTCGGAGGACGAGGAGGAGCCGGAAGAGCAGGCGTCGTTCGCCTTCGTCCCGGTGAAGGAGGAGCCCGAGGAGTCCCGCTCCGCTCGGCCGCCGCGGAGTCGTCGGGCCCGAAGACTACGTCGCGGACTTCGACGCTGTTGTTGCCGCCATTGCCGAGCGGAGCGCGCGCGAGGAGGCGGAGCGCCGGCACCACGCCGAGGAGCCCGAAGCCCTCGAGTGGCGCCAGGCGGTCGCCTCCAACGTCGCCGCCAACGAGAAGGTTGAGGAGTGGCGCCGCATCCGCGCGGAGCAGGCGGCGAAGTACATCGACCTGTGCAGCTTCGGCGAGGAGGATTGAGCGTCGCTCGGCCTCCACGGCGTCGTCCATTTTGCCGCGACCTCGCCGTCGTCAGATCCAACCCCCTCTACGACTAATTAACGTAGCATGTAGTATGATGTATGCTTAATTTGTTGATCATGTAGTATATATGAACTCTGTAGTATGTGATGTGATAAACTATGTTTGTGCAATTTCTCCCGCGAAAGTGTTTTTTCAAATTATGCAAGTTTAGATACGTAGCTGATCGGCCGCGCATGTTTTCGACCCGCAAACGCGATCTTCGTGAAACCGCAAACGCGTTTTGCGGGTCGAATTTTTGCGGGGTCTGCTAGAGTTGCTCTTACAAACTAGCGGCATTGCCCAACGGCGTACGTGCACACATCGAAATCGTGTCCGCGCGTGAAGATGAACGTCCGTCCTCAAGACCAATAATCAGTTAAGCACGAGGGATGCATGCATGCATTACGTCGTGTCCGCACGACGTGCGTAAGTTTCTTCCCGTCCTCGCGCCTTCATCCACGCATCAATCGAGACAAGATTTTTTTTTGAGGGGTCAATCAAGACAAGATAAGAAGACGGGGACCAACTTTTCTTTTCTTTTGCCACCGCCAAAACTAGTGGGCTCAACGATGCCGAGCCGATGACAACGGCGTCTACCCGCAGAACGGCGTGGGAGCGGACGCCGAGGACCCGCAACACAAGCGACGAGCGATGCCCGCACGGTTGCGGTAGAGGCGTGGGGTTGGATCTGCCGAAAAGATCTGACCTTTTTTACGGTGGCCGGAGACAGCTCCTCCTCCACGTCCCAGCCAAAGTTCTCACCGCCGGCCTGCCAGTGTCAGGGATGTGCCTCCGCCCTTCCAACAGAATTCGCCTCGTGCCCAGCATCACGTACAACGGCCATCCCTCTCTCCCTTCCTCAAGCGAGCGTTGTCGTACGTGCACACGCACACGCCGTGGAGAGACGTCGGCCGGACACGCCACGCCACCATGACCATGCCCTCCATGAAATCTTAGATTAATTACACCTCCGGCTAAGTAGTGACATAAACTCTCTCTTATATTTCTTTCCTTTGCCGAGCTAGTAACTCGACAGGCTGAGGGGGATGATGACGACGACTGACGGCCGGCGTTGCGCGGGGAAGAACCGATGGACACGTACATCGGTAAGACAGTGTCACATACATCAGCGGTCTGTTCACCGGGCCGCCGGGTGTCGGTGCCTCGCGATGGCGGCGACGGGGTGTGCATAGGAGCCGATGGAGACCGACCGACGGAGAGGTCACGCGGCGGCCGAGAGCTTCGGGAGCCAAAGGACACCGGGCCTCGAAGAGCTCATGTGATGAACAACACAAAGGAACTAGCTTCGAGAGCACGACATACACGCACAAATAGATGGATTGGCGGATGTCCTTGTCGGTAAGTTTGCCGCTGTCGGGGCATTTGCCGAGTCGATGCACGATCGGCATTTTCGGTGGAGGGGAGGAAAATGGTAACCTGTTAATGAGCGGGTCCCATGAAAGGGTGGTTGCGGTTAAAAGAAATTGTCTCAACAATTTTTTTCATGCTATAATTTTACACCGAGCTCGTTCTATGGATTTTGTTTAGATTTAATAATATATGCATGAAGAAACCTAGGACCTAGATAGACTTGATCGTTAAGTTGTACGGGGAGAAAGGAGAGCGATCCGCGTGATATAGGGTGTCTGCCATCAGATCCCCGAAGAAGAGCGAACCAACCTGTGGTTGGATGGTTAGAGAGACTGTGGTATCCCCAGCCTACCAGGGTTCAAATCCTGGTGCTCGCATTTATTCCTGAATTTATTTCAGGATTTCCGGCGATGCACATTCAGTGGAAGGAGACGTTCCCGTCGATGACGAGGTGCCTACGGTGACTTCGTAAATTTCAAGATGATATGCCGGCTTGGTCTTTCAGAGGTGCTCATAGGGATAGGGTGTGTGTGTGTGCGTTCATAGAGGTAAGTGTATGCGCGTGTAAATGAGCGCTTATGTCTGTACTGATGTTCAAAAAAAGATCCCCGAAGAAGAAAATGATGGATAGATGAGATCGATAGGACTAGGGGGTGATCCGTGTGCGCACAAGCACTTTAATTTTTTCAAGAGATGCGGCAGGCGAGCCGGTCGGTCCGACAATTGATGAACCCGGCAGATGCTTCGGTATCCGAAATGTTTGGATGCTCTCCCGCGCTTGAGAGGCCGAAGATATTTCATTCGAATCAACAAAACCAAGCCAAGGTGAAAAAACCACAAAAGAAATCCAACCATATTTGATCGAGGGCCCCAAAAAGAAATCCAAACCACATAGCCGCTCCTCTGTCTTCCTCCTCCTCTCTTGATCCCTTCCCCACCCAACCAACCCCGCTGCCGCCGCCGGCAACCTCCATCCTCTCCCCCAACCCCGGCCGGCATCCGCCCCACCGCCGGCGACCCCTTCTCTCCCACGGCCGCGATTAGACTCGCGCCCTAAACCCTAGCCATGGCGAGATCCAGCAGGCCAGGTCCATGTCCGTGGCCAGATCCAGCAGTCTCGTGAGGCGAGGAGACCCTGCTCCGTTCCCACGACGCCATGGAGCGGAGCTGCTCGTCAAGGTCGGCCCCCCATTCCTTCCCTTCCTCTTGTTCACCATCGTCAAGGTTGCGATTTGATTTCCTCCCTCTCCCTCGTCCTCATACACGGACGCAGTTGCTCGAGCGCACGCACGCACGCCTGCCGCGGCCAAGACCAGGGCGACAAGCACCAGCTGATGGAGTCCTGGATTAGGGGGTCCTCGGACAGCCGGACTATATGCGTATGCCGGACTGTTGGGCTATGAAGATACAAGATAGAAGACTCCGTTCCGTATCTGGATGGGACTCTCCTTTGCGTGGGAGGCAAGCTTGGCGATTCGGATGTGAAGATTCCTTTCTCTGTAACCGACTCTGTGTAACCCTAGCCCCCTCCGGTGTCTATGTAAACCGGAGGGTTTAGTTCGTAGGACAACAACAATCATAACCATAGGCTAGCTTCTAGGGTTTAGCCTTTACGATCTCGTGGTAGATCAACTCTTGTACTACTCATATCATCAAGATCAATCAACCAGGAAGTAGGGTATTACCTCCATCGAGAGGGCCCGAACCTGGGTAAACATTGTGTCCCCCGCCTCCTGTTACCGTTAGCCTTAGACGCACAGTTCGGGACCCCCTACCCGAGATCCGCCGGTTTTGACACCGACATTGGTGCTTTCATTGAGAGTTCCACTGTGACGTCGAAGATAGGGTTGATGGCTCGCCTTGTTATCAAGGACAACATCACCTCCGGGGGAGCTCTGGCCTCAGGCCAAACTCTCCGGCTGGGCGGCTTTGTCTTGACCGCCCGTTCGGCCGTCGGGCCGACCATGACTTCTCAAGTCATCAAAAATCGCCTCCACGTCAGCTCGGAATATGCCGAGCAGATGGATCCGACGGAGTTATCGTCTTTGAACGGGCTCCTGGATCGTGTTGCCGCTCTGGGAGTCTCTTCGGACTACGACCGGATTGGGTTTAAATCCGATCAGAGAGAGATTGAATCTCCGCCGATCACCCATCAGATAGCGGTGGTGGAGGAGGGATCCAACAACTCTTCCCCTATATTGAGGACGAAATATGTCCTGATTTCGGAGCTCAATAAGCCGGATACATGTGCTACGTCTTGAGCTTGCGTTGGTTTTTCTTGAAGAGGAAAGGGTGATGCAGCAATAGTAGCGTAAGTATTTCCCCCAGTTTTTGAGAACCAAGGTATCAATCCAGTAGGAGGCTCCTCAAAAGTCCCACGCACCTACACAACACAAACAAAGAACTCACAACCAACGCAATAAAGGGGTTGTCAATCCCTTCACGGCCACTTGCGAAAGTGAGATCTGATAGAGATAGTATGATAAGATAAATAAATTTTTGGTATTTTATAATATAGATTGGAAAAGTAAAGATGCAAATAAAAGTAGATTGAAAGCTTATATGATAAAAGATAGACCCGGGGGCATAGGCTTCTCTCAAGATAGCATAAGTATTACGGTGGGTGAACAAATTACTGTCGAGCAATTTATAGAAAAATGAATAATTATGAGATTATCTAGGCATGATCATGTATATAGGCATCACGTCCGTGACAAGTAGACCGACTCCTGCCTGCATCTACTACTATTACTCCACACATCGACCGCTATCCAGCATGCATCTAGAGTATTAAGTTCATAAGAACAGAGTAACGCATTAAGAAAGATGACATGATGTAGAGGGATAAACTCATGCAATATGATATAAACCCCATCTTTTTATCCTTGATGGCAACAATACAATACGTGCCTTGCTGCCCCTGCTGTCACTGGGAAAGGACACCGCAAGATTGAACCCAAAGCTAAGCACTTCTCCCATTGCAAGAAAGATCAATCTAGTAGGCCAAACCAAACTGATAATTCGAAGAGACTTGCAAAGATAACTCAATCATACATAAAAGAATTCAGAGGAGATTCAAATATTTCTCATAGATAAACTTGATCATAAACCCACAATTCATCGGATCTCGACAAACACACCGCAAAAAGAGTTACATCGAATAGATCTCTAAGAAGATCGAGGAGAACATGGTATTGAGATCCAAAAAGAGAGAAGAAGCCATCTAGCTAATAAGTATGGACCCGAAGGTCTGTGGTAAACTACTCACAACTCATCGGAAGGGCTATGGTGTTGATGTAGAAGCCCTCCGTGGTCGATTTCCCCTCAGGTGGAGCGCCGGCGAAGGCTCCAAGATGGGATCTCGCGGATACAGAAGGTTACAACGGTGGAATTAGGTTTTTGTTGGCTCCCCTGATGTTCTCAGGGTACGTGGGTATATATAGGAGGAAGAAGTAGGTCGGTGGCCGCCCAAGGGGCCCACGAGATA
The DNA here is from genome assembly GCF_018294505.1 of Triticum aestivum. NCBI lineage: Eukaryota > Viridiplantae > Streptophyta > Magnoliopsida > Poales > Poaceae > Triticum > Triticum aestivum. The sequence continues at coordinate 527,435,258 of NC_057798.1, forward strand.
GGGGGCGCGCCCTGTAGGGGTGGGCGCGCCCTCCACCCTCGTGGCCGCCTCGGCTGCTTCTTGACTTGCACTCCAAGTCCTCTGGATCAAGTTCGTTCCAAAAAATCAGGCTCCTGAAGGTTTCATTCCGTTTGGACTTCGTTTGATATTCCTTTTCTTTGAAATACTGAAATAGGCAAAAAAACAGCAATACGGGCTAGGCCTCCGGTAAGTAGGTTAGTCCCAAAAATGATATAAATGTGTAAAGTAAAGCCCATAAACATCCAAAACGGGTAATATAATAGCATGGAACAATAAAAAATTATAGATACGTTGGAGACGTATCAAGCATCCCCAAGCTTAATTCCTGCTCGTCCTCGAGTAGGTAAATGATAAAAACAGAATTTTTGATGTGGAATGCTACCTAGCATAATTCTCAATATAATTTCCTTTATTGTGGCATGAATGTTCAGATCCAAATGATTCAAAATAAAAGTTCATATTGACATAAGAAATAGTAATACTTCAAGCATACTAATCAAAGCAATCATGTCTTCTCAAAATAACATGGCTAAAGAATGTTCATCCCTACGAAATCATATAGTTAGGCTATTCTTCATATTCGTCACACAAAAATGCTCCCAAATTATACACCCCCGATGACAAGCCAAGCAATTGTTTCGTACTTAAATAATCTCAAACCTTTTCAACTTTCATGCAATACATGAGCGTGAGCCATGGATATAGCACTATGGATGGAATAGAATATGATGATGGAAATTGTGTGGAGAAGACAAAAAAGGAGAAAGTCTCAAATTGACGAGGATAATCAACGGGCTATGGAGATGCCCATCAATTGATGTCAACATGAGGAGTAGGGATTGCCATGCAACGGATGCACTAGAGCTATAAATGTATGAAAGCTCAACAAAAGAAAACTAGTGGGTGTGCATCCAACTTGCTTGCTCACGAAGACCTAGGGCATTTTGAGGAAGCCCATCGTAGGAATATAAAAGCCAAGTTCTATAATGAAAATTTTCCACTAGTATATGAAAGTGACAACATATGGGACTCGCTATATGAAGAACATGGTGCTACTTTGAAGCACAAGTGTGGAAAAAGAGATAGTAACATTGCCCCCCTTTTTATTTATTTTCTTCTTTTCTTTTCTTTTTTTCTTTTTTTGGGCCTTTATTTTTTTATTTTTGGGGACAATGCTCTAATAATGATAATCATCACACTTTTATTGATTTACAACTCATGAATTACAACTCAAAACTAGAACAAGATGTGACTCTATATGAATGCCTCCGGCGGTGTACTAGGATGGGCAATGAAACAAGAGTGATATGTATGAAAAATTATGCAAAGTGGCATTCCCACAAATACGATGTCAACTACATGATCATGCAATGGCAATATGGCAATAGTAATGCGTGTCATGATGATAAACAGAAGGTGGAAAGTTGCATGGCAATATATCTCGGAATGGCTATGGAAATGCCATAATAGGTAGTATGGTCGCTGTTTTGAGGAAGATACAAGGAGGTTTATGTGTGATAGAGCGTATCATATCACGGGGTTTGGATGCACCGGCGAAGTTTTCACCAACTCTCAAGGTGAGAAAGGGCAATGCACGGTATCGAAGAGGCTAGCAATGATGGAAATGTAAAAGTGCGTATAATCCATGGACTCAACATTAGTCAAAAGAACTCATATACTTATTGCAAAAATGTACAAGTCATCAAAAACTAAGCACTACATGCATGCTCCTAGAGGGATAGATTGGTAGGAAAAGACCATCGCTCGTCCCCGACCGCCACTCATAAGGATGCACAATCCAAGGACACCTAATGTTTCAAATTTGTTACACAACTTTAACCATACATGCATGCTACGGGACTTGCTAACTTCAACACAAGCATTCTTTAAATTCATAATCACCCAACTAGCATGACTTTAATATCACTACATCCATATCTCAAGAAAATTACCAAGTATCAAATTGATCATAGCATCCAATTCACTTCCTATGATAGTTTTTATTATACCCAACTTGGATGCCCACCATTCTAGGACCAATTTTATAACCATAGCAAATACCATGCTGTTCTAAGAGACTCTCAAAATAATATAAGTGAAGCATTAGAGAGTAGCAATTTCTACAAAATTAAGCGACCGCCATGCTCTAAAATATATAAGTGAAGCACTAGAGCAAAAACTATCTAGCTCAAAAGATATAAGTGAAGCACATAGAGTATTCTAACAAATTCCAATCAAGTGGGCTTCTCCCAAAAGGTGTGTACAGCAAGGATGATTGTGGAAAACAAAAAAGCAAATACTAATATCATACAAGACGCTCCAAGTAAAACACATATCATGTGGCGAATAAAAATATAGCTCCAAGTAAAGTTACCGATAAACGAAGACGAAAGAGGGGATGCCTTCGGGGGGCATCCCCAAGCTTAGGATTTTGTCTATTCTTGAATATCTTGGGGTGCCATGGGCACCCCCAAGCTTAGGCTTTTGCCACTCCTTATTCCATAGTCCATCAAATTTTTACCCAAAACTTGAAAACTTCACAACACAAAACTCATCAGGAAATCTCATAAGCTCCGTTAGTGAAAGAAAGCAAAACCACCACATAAGGTACTGTAAGGAACTCATTATTTATTTATATTGGTGTTAAACCTACTGCATTTCAAGTTCTCTATGGTTCATACCACTTAATACTAGCCATAGATGCATCAAAATAAGCAAACAACACATGAAAAGCAGAATCTGTCAAAAATAGAATAGTCTGTAGCAATCTATAACCCTCGAAAACTTGTGGAACTCTAAAAATCCTACCAAAATAGAAAGTCCTGGGAAATTTGTCTATTGATCTACAGCAAAAAGGATCAACGCAAAAGCACGTTTCTGTGAATTAACAAAACTAATTTCGTGCGTGCAAAGTTTCTGTTTTTCAGCAGAATCAAATTAACTATCACCATAGGTTATCCTATAGGTTCTACTTGGCACAAACACTAATTAAAACATAAAAACACATCTAAACAAAAGGTAGATGCAAAATTTATTGAATAACAACAAGTAAAAATATTGGGTTGTCTCCCAACAAGCGCTTTTCTTTAAAGCCTTTTAGCTAGGCATTGATAATTTTAATGATGCTCACCTGAAAAACAAGAATTGAAGCGCAAAGAGAGCATCATGAAACATGTGACAGACACATCTAAGTCTAACATACTTCCTATGCATAGGTATATTATAAGCAAATAAATTTGCAAGGTAAAGAAAAACTAGCATATGCAAGGAATAAGAAAGAGACGATAGCAATCTCAACATAACGAGAGATAATTTAGTAAGATAAAAATTTCTACGACCATATTTCCCCCTCTCATAATAATTACATGTAGGATCATAGGCAAATTCAACAAAATAGCTATCACATAACATATTCTCAACACGATCCACATGCATTTGAAGACATACCAAGTATGTGGGATCTAAAGTTGACACTCTTCCAAAATAGTGTGATGGGTACTTGGTATGTCTTGACTTGAGCGAAGACCTCCCCGGCAACGGCGCCAGAAATCCTTCTTGCTACGTCTTGAGCTTGCGTTGGTTTTCCTTAAAGAGGAAAGGGTGATGCAGGAATAGTAGTGTAAGTATTTCCCCCAGTTTTTGAGAACCAAGGTATCAATCCAGTAGGAGGCTCCTCAAAAGTCCCACGCACCTACACAAACAAACAAAGAACTCGCAACCAATGCAATAAAGGGGTTGTCAATCCCTTCACGGCCACTTGCGAAAGTGAGATCTGATAGAGATAGTATGATAAGATAAATATATTTTTGGTATTTTATAATATATATTGGAAAAGTAAAGATGCAAATAAAAGTAGATTGAAAGCTTATATGATAAAAGATAGACCCGGGGGCCATAGGTTTCACTAGTGGCTTCTCTCAAGATAGCATAAGTATTACGGTGGGTGAACAAATTACTGTCGAGCAATTGATAGAAAAGTGAATAATTATGAGATTATCTAGGCATGATCATGTATATAGGCATCATGTCCATGACAAGTAGACCGATTCCTGCCTGCATCTACTACTATTACTCCACACATTGACCGCTATCCAGCATGCATCTAAAGTATTAAGTTCATAAGAACAGAGTAACGCATTAAGAAAGATGACATGATGTAGAGGGATAAACTCATGCAATATCATATGAACCCCATCTTTTTATCCTCGATGGCAACAATACAGTATGTGCCTTGCCGCCCCTGCTGTCACTGGGAAAGGACACCGCAAGATTAAACACAAAGCTAAGCACTTCTCCCATTGCAAGAAAGATCAATCTAGTAGGCCAAACCAAACTGATAATTCGAAGAGACTTGCAAAGATAACTCAATCATACATAAAAGAATTCAGAGGAGATTCAAATATTTCTCATAGATAAACTTATTCATAAACCCACAATTCATCGGATCTCGACAAACACATCGCAAAAAGAGTTACATCAAATAGATCCCCAAGAAGATCGAGGAGAACATAGTATTGAGATCCAAAAAGAGAGAATAAGCCATCTAGCTAATAACTATGGAACCGAAGGTCTGTGGTAAACTACTCACAACTCATCGGAAGGGCTATGGTGTTGATGTAGAAGCCCTCCATGGTCGATTCCCCCTCCGGCGGAGCGCCGACGAAGGCTCCAAGATGGGATCTCGCGGATACAGAAGGTTACGGCGGTGGAATTAGGTTTTCGTTGGCTCCCCTGATGTTCTCGGGGTACGTCGGTATGTATAGGAGGAAGAAGTAGGTCGGTGGCCGCCCGAGGGGCTCACGAGATAGGGGGCGCGCCCTCCACCCTCGTGGCCGCCTCGGCTGCTTCTTGACTTGCACTCCAAGTCCTTTGGATCATGTTCGTTCCAAAAATCACGCTGCCGAAGGTTTCATTCCGTTTGGACTCCGTTTGATATTCCTTTTCTTTGAAATACTGAAATAGGCAAAAAAACAGCAATACGGGCTGGGCCTCCGGTTAGTAGGTTAGTCCCAAAAATGATATAAATGTGTAAAGTAAAGCCCATAAACATCCAAAATGGGGAATATAATAGCATGGAACAATCAAAAATTATAGATACGTTGGAGACGTATCAACATGCCCACGGGAAGACGCACCCCGAACTCCGAACTTAGAATCGGACTGTGGGCAAGAAAAAATGGTTTACACCTCAGAGTCCGAACTATTATGTTCGGAAACTCCTCAAGCACTGGGTCATGAATAAGATCTGTGTCCGGACTTAAATTCACCCACCCGCCCAGACTCAAGCGATCTTTCTCGCATCAGACAATAGTCCCATGAGACCGTACATCACTTTTGGGCCAGATTCCTCATCATCAAGGACAAATTCAAGGACTACTGCGATGAAGATGCAATCTCATTATTCTGCAAAAAATTGCACGGACAAGGGACTCCTCAACGCCATAAATCGCCGTCACATATCACGCTTCGATGACTTGGTGATCATAGTACAGAAGTACTGCGCGACGGAAAGCGCATGGAAAACTCAGGCAGCCTTTTGGGACCCACTAGCTCTCACTAAACCCCTCGTCCAAACAAAAAGGGTGTACCCTCGTAGGTGGCCCGATCCAGTCGCAAAGAAATCGAAGCCCACTTCAGGGTGCGCAACCGTTTTGGAGGGATGGCTCGATAGGCTATGCAAAATACCCACCACACCGGATACCATACCAACACACAGCCTTAGAGCATGTTGGATACTTCGGCAGGTGGCCAAGAGCGGCGAGGATCTCCTCATAAGAAACACCGCAGAGCAACATCCCGCAGAACACAACGCTACTGTATTGACAGTCTTCGAGACTTTCGCCTCAGGTAACAGGCGCAAGAGAGCACTCCGCGGCCTCGCCGAAGTCTGCCAAGTCGCAGCAGTAAACCCCTGGAATGACACGGCCATAACTTTCAGCACCAGTGGCGAACCGCAATTTAGAACAGTCCGAGCACCAGCCGCTTTGGTCCTCAGTCCAATCGTGGACGGCTTCTGGCTTACCAAAGTGCATGGACGGCGGTAGCGAACTAAACCTCATTTACGAGGAAACTCTCAATAAAATGGAAATAGACAGGAGCCACATTGAGCAAAGCGGCACAACCTTCCAAGGAATTATTCCTAGCCGGGAGGCAAGATGCGCTGGAAAAATCACACTCGATGTGGTATTCGGCACGCCGGAGAACTATCGGCCCAAAGAGATAACCTTTCAGGTGGCCCCCTTCACCAGTGGATATCACGCCTTGTTAGGGCGGGATGCGTTCACGAGCTTCCTGAAAGTGCGTTACATCGACTAGTGGGGGGGTGAATAGGTGATTTTTAAGAATTCTTCACTGAGGGATTTCAGGGTGAGAAAAATCCTAAGCGAAGAACTACTTGCAGCGGAATAAGTACTCAGGTATAAGCATAACATAGCAACAACATAGTCATCGTGATGAAATGAAAGACAAACACAGAGTACAAAAAGCGTAAACACGAGATCAGCAGGATGAAGACAAACAGACTGAAGAAATAGGATTGAGGAATTAGAGAAAGTCTTCAGTCAAAGTCTTCAAACAGTAATGATCAGGTACATCAACACATAACTAAGGAAATGAAAAGACTGAGGAAATAGAACTAGTTGGCTTGGTGAAGATAATGATTTGGTAGACCAGTTCCAATTGCTGTGACAGTTGTACGTATGGTTGGAGCGGCTGAGTATTTAAACTCGAGGACACACAGTCCCGGACACACAGTCCTCACCGTATTCTCCTTGAGATAAGATCACACAGACCTCGCCCAACAGTAGTGGTAAGTCTTCACAGGTGACTTCCAAACCTTCACAGACTTTGGTCACTCGGCAATCCACAATTCCTCTTGGATGCTCAGACCAGGACGCCTAACCGTCTGGAGGATACACAGTCCTCAAAGGTAACAAGCGTCGGTTCTACACAGGAACAATCTCTTCAGTGATGCTCAATCACTTTGAGGTTTGTAGGTTTGGGTTTGGAATTCGGGTTTTCCTCACTTGATGATTTTCGCTCAAAGTCCTCGGAGGAATGGGATGCTCTCAATTGACAAGTGTCAGTTTCTCTTGGAGCAGCCAACCCGCTAGTGTTTGTAGGGGGGCGGCTATTTATAGACTAGGGAGCAGCCCGACATGATAAGACATAAATGCCCTTGTCTGATATGACCGTTAGGTGGTAGGATATTTTGGGACAGCTGGTGCGTGGCACAGCAACGGTCGGATTTGAGGTTCAAATTCCTCAGGGCTATCATGTTCCTCACTGTGTAGGCAATTCGCACTCGCGAATTCCTAACTCCTCAGTCAGAACAAATTCCTAAGAGACTAGAAGATCTTCGTCTCTGTCACTGAAGAAATTGACTGAACTGATATGAGATTTCCAATGGCTTCACTCGAAGGATTGGGTAGGTGTAGGATTTTGAGATGAGCATCACTTGGAAATTAGTTTCCTTAGTATTACCTCGACTCCCTTTAACAGTACGGTGTTTCCTATGACTCAAGAAGAAGAAAAATGAAACTACGAAAACAAAAGTCTTCACGCTTCAGATTCCTCGCATGAATATCGAAGTCTTCAAGGTCGCACCAATTTCTCCACTTTCAAAGTCTTCAGGAGAACCAAAGTCTTCAGCCGAAGACATTCATTTTTAGGGGTCGACTTTCACTATAAATATCAAACTCCTCATTGACTTATAGAGCCTGTGTACACTCACAAACATATTCGTCCCTTAACCTATAAGTCTTCAATACACCAAAATCACCAAAGGGCTCTCCCCCTTTTTGGTGATTGATGACAATATAGGTTAAGTTTTCAACGGGGATAAACATATGAATTGAAAGTACTCAATATTGAGGAATTTGATTGCAAGATATAGAAGAACTCCCCCTGAAGATGTGCATAGTGAGCAATTTGCTTTTGAAGCAATGCACATTTGAAGAGTATAATCATGGAGATCTCCCCCTATATCTTGTAATTCATACACGCATTTAACATATAGAATGAAGAATTTGAAATGCATGATGAAATATGGCGACTGATGTGATTCAGCATGCGTGCATAACATTAAATAAGGAAATAGCATGCAGAAAAGCAAAGCAAAAGTATCAGGTCACCATCAGACGTAAGTTTACAACTCAATCAATCAAAAGCTTCAGAAGAGCGAGAGTTGCAACTTAACAAAAAAACACCCATATATAGACTAGCTTGAAGACTAACTCAAATTTCTCCCCCTTTGTCATCAAATGACCAAAAGGGACGAAAAGTGAGGACTAATTCCCCTGAAGAATTTCTTCATGAAGTCGATGTAGGAGTGTCAACGTTGTTGGGGTCGTTTGTTGGAGAAGGGTCTGCCGCAGTGTCATCCAGATCTTCATTTTCATCAGTATCACGGGATGAGGAATATGAACTGGGCACCAGAGGAGGAACTGCAACTTTCTTGAATTTCTTCGGCCGGGGCTTAGCCCAGCCGAAGTCCTGCTTGAAACCCATCTGCTTGAGATGCTCATCACCGTAAAGGTGAGACAGTATAGCACAGGTGCGATCAAACACTTCATTAAGGTAGTAATGGTTCTTCTTCACTGAATTATATGTGGCAGTCATGTTGTGAAGAATTGAACCAAACTAACGTTTCACCCATTTGTGATTGCGATCCAGCTTTTGATGAAGACTGAGGAGAAGCTCACGATCAGTCATCACCCTTGGAGCCGTTGCCTGAGGACTTTGCTTTGAGGCATTAGCGGCAGAATCATGAGTGGCAGAGTCATCATTGGTGGAGTATGAAGCAGCTTTGCGAAATTGTCCATCCAATGGCCGAATGCCCTCATCAATAACAGTAGAGGCCTTGCCCTTTTCATCAACTGAGGAAAATGTCTGTTTGAGGACTTCAATTGGGGGCAAGCAGCTGCCATGGTTGAGTATATCTGCTTTGTAGTTGAGTGAACATTGATCTGAGGAATCTCATAATCTAGGGAGCGTAAGGCTTCAGCTCAAATGGGGACATTGCAACGTTTGCCAAAGTCCTCATGAATAAATCATGATTGTTCACGGGAATACCGTGCATGATGTTGAAAAGCATATTCTTCATGATGCGAATGACTTCCTCATCATTCGAGCTGTGGCCTTTGATCGGACTCAAAGTCTTCGTCAGAATGCGATAGACTGTCCTTGGCACATATTACAATTCTTCATGAGGAATTTGGTCCTTGAGGCTTGTCCAGGCTTCAGTGGCTTCATCAGCACTTGCATGAAATGATCTGACAACTCAGTTTTAGAGTAGATCAGACCCGCACCTTCTGGGGGAGGACTGACAGGTATGGCATGAACCAATTTAGTTGCTGGTGCCTTATAGTGTGTGTTCTCTGTCATCCAGTCCAACACCCAAGAGTTCACATCTTCAGCATTGCCTGTGATGTGCAGCGTCACATAGAATTGAAGAATGAGATCTTCATTCCAATTGAAGAGGTCAGTGTAGAAATTGAGTAGGCCAGCATCATGAATGGCAACGAGGATAGGCGCTGCTACGTCTTGAGCTTGCGTTGGTTTTCCTTGAAGAGGAAAGGGTGATGCATGATACGTCTCCATCGTATCTACTTTTCCAAACACTTTTGCCCTTGTTTTGGACTCTAACTTGTATGATTTGAATGGAACTAACCCGGACTGACGCTGTTTTCAGCACAACTGCCATGGTGTTGTTTTTGTGCAGAAAATAAAAATTCTCGGAATGTCCTGAAACTCCATGGAACACCTTAGAAAAAATAAAGAAAAATCCTCGCAAAAGATGAAGACCAGGGGGGCCACACCCTGCTCACGAGGGTGGAGGGCGCCCCCTTGGGCGCGCCTCCCTACCTCGTGGGCCCCCTGGTGGCCCTTCGACGCCAACTCCAACTCCATATATTGGCTTTCGGGGAGAAAAAATCAAAGAGAAGAAATAATCGCGTTTTACGATATGGAGCCGCCACCAAGCCCTAATCTCTCTCGGGAGGGCTGATCTGGAGTCCGTTCGGGGCTCCGGAGAGGGGGATTCGTCGCCGTCGTCATCATCAACCATCCTCCATCACCAATTTGATGATGCTCACTGCCGTGCGTGAGTAATTGCATCGTAGGCTTGCTGGACGGTGATGGGTTGGATGAGATTTATCATGTAATCGAGTTAGTTTTGTTAGGGTTTGATCCCTAGTATCCATTATGTTCTAAGATTGATGTTGCTATGACTTTGCTATGCTTAATGCTTGTCACTAGGGCCCGAGTGCCATGATTTCAGATCTGAACCTATTATGTTTTCATGAATATATGTGTGTTCTAGATCCTATCTTGCAAGTCTATAGTCACCTACTATGTGTTATGATCCAGCAACCCCGAAGTGACAATAATCGGGACCACTCCCGGTGATGACCATAGTTTGAGGAGTTCATGTATTCACTATGTGCTAATGCTTTGTTCTGGTTCTCTATTAAAAGGAGGCTTTAATATCCCTTAGTTTCCAATAGGACCCCGCTGCCACGGGAGGGTAGGACAAAAGATGTCATGCAAGTTCTTTTCCATAAGCACGTATGACTATATACGGAAGACATGCCTACATTACATTGATAAAGTGGAGCTAGTTCTGTGTCACCCTATGTTATAACTGTTACATGACGAACCACATCCGGCATAATTATCCATCGCTAATCCGGTGCCTACGAGCTTTCCATATACTGGTTTACACTTATTTACTTTTCCGTTGCTACTGTTACAATCACTACAAAATACCAAAAACATTACATTTGCTGTCTTTACTTTTGTTACCGTTACCACCACTATCATATTACTTTGCTACTAACACTTTGCTGCAGATACTAAGTTTCCAGGTGTGGTTGAATTGACAACTCAGCTGCTAATACTTGAGAATATTCTTTGGCTCCCCTTGTGTCGAATCAATAAATTTGGGTTGAATACTCTACCCTCGAAAACTGTTGCGGTCCCCTATACTTGTGGGTTATCAAGACTATTTTCTGGCGCCGTTGCCGGGGAGCATAGCTCTATTCTTTGAGTCACTTGGGATTAATATCTGCTGGACACTATGAAGAACTTGAAAGATGATTGAACTACTATTTTGCCCTCAACTACGAGGGGAGGTAAGGGATTGCCATCTAGCCTTGCACTAGATTCTCCTTCTGTTATGAGTAAGTTTGCGACACCTAAACCTACCACTGCTATTGATTCTGATATGTCGCATGTTATCGATGATGCCACTTCTGCTATGCATGATACTTATGATGAAACTACTTCTATGCTTGATACTACTGTGCCACTTGGTGAATTTCTTGATGAGCAAATTGCTAGGTCTAGAGAAAGAGAAATTATTGAACCTGAACATGATGATGTTAGTGATGATGAACCTATGCCTGCTATTCCCGAGGGTTATCTTTTTGATGCTGAATCTTCTGAAGCTATTCTTGCTTGCTAGGATGAACGTGAACATAAGAGGTTGGTAGTTAAATGGAGTAAAGAATCTTTTAGAGGTAGAATGAAACCCGACCCTGCTTTTGCTACTTCGCCTATCTGTGTGCCTGATTAGGATTATTATGATTTTTCTGTTGATCCAGATATAATTACTTTGGTAGAATCTAATCCTTTTTATGGCTATGAATCTGAAACTGTTGTGGAACATCTTACTAAGTTAAATGATATAGCTGCCCTGTTTACTAATAATGAGAGATCGCGCTACCTTTATTTACTTAAGATATTTCCGTTCTCATTAAAGGGTGATGCTAAGATATGGTATAATTCTCTTGATCCTGGTTGTGTGCAAAGTCCCCAGGATATGATTTATTACTTCTCTGCTAAATATTTCCCCGCTCATAAGAAACAAGCTGCTTTGAGGGAAATATACAATTTTGTGCAAATTGAAGAAGAGAGTC
>NC_057798.1:527447529-527477509 GCF_018294505.1 Triticum aestivum
GGGGGGGCTTCTCAAGTTACTTAATGCTTTGCCTGATCATCCTCTTAAGAAACCTGAAATATTTGATATCTTTTATAATGGACTAACTGATGCTTCCATAGATTACCTGGATAGTTGTGCTGGTTCTCTTTTCAGGGAAAGAACACCGGATGACGCTGAAATTCTCTTGAATAATATGTTGGCTAATGAAAATAATTGGGCACCTCCCGAGCTACCTCCTGAGCTAGTTCCTAAGCCAATTACTGATCCTATTTCTAAACCAACTCCGAAGAAGAGACGTGTTCTATTTCTCAGTCCTGAAGATATGCAAGAGGCAAAGAAATCTATGAAAGAAAAAGGTATTAAAGCCGAAGATGTTAAGAATTTACCTCCTATTGAAGAAATACATGGTCTTAATTTACCGCCTGTTGAAGAAGTATATGATCTCAATTACTTATTTAATGAAGAACCTCCCGATACCCCAACACAGGTAGTAAAGGTAAATTCTCTCTATAGATATGATAAAGCTGAAGTCCCTCCTACTAAAATTGCTAGTCGGTGCTTGGATGAGTTTGATGACTTTATGTTTAAGCAAGATGACTTTAATGCTTATTTTGGTAGACAATTAAAATAGAATACCTTTATGATTAAACGCTTGAGTGATTATATGGCTGATATTAGAGATGAACTTAAACTTGTTAGCAAGCATGCTTCTATGGTTACCACTCAAGTAGAACAAGTACTTAAAGCTCAAAAAGAAGTGCTTGATGAAATGAATAGCAAGAAAAATGATTATGCTGTTAGAGTGGCTACTAGAACTGGTAGAATGACTTAGGAACCTTTGTATCCTGAAGGCCGCCTAAGAGAATCGAGCAAGATTCTCAGAGAAACAATATCGATGTGCCTAGTTCTTCTAAGAGGAAGAAAAAGAAAAATGATAGGACTTTGCAAACTTCTAGTGAACCTATCGCTGAACCACCTGAAAATCCAAATGATATCTCTGTTTCTGATGCTGAAACACAATCAGGTGATGAACATGAACCTAGTGATAATATTAATGATAATGTTCATGTTGATGCTCAACCTAGTAATGATAATGAAGTAGAAGTTGAACCTGCTGTTGATCTTGATAACCCACAATCAAAGAATCAACATTATGATAAAAGAGACTTCATTGCTAGGAAACATGGTAAAGAAAGGGAACCATGGGTTCAGAAACCCATGCCTTTTCCTCCGAAACCATCGAAGAAAAAGGATGATGAGGATTTTGAGCGCTTTGCTGAAATGATTAGACCCATCCTTTTGCGTATGCGATTAACTGATGTGCTCAAAACAAATCCTTATGCTAAGTATATGAAGGATATTATTACTAATAAAAGAAAGATACCTGAAGCTGAAATTTCCACCATGCTTGCTAATTATACTTTTAAGGGTGGTATACCAAAGAAACTTGGAGATCCCGGAGTACCTACTATACCATGCTCCATTAAGAGAAATTATGTTAAAACTGCTTTATGTGATCTTGGAGCCGGTGTTAGTGTTATGCCTCTCTCTTTATATCGTAGACTTGACTTGAATAAGTTGACACCTACTAAAATATCTTTGCAAATGGCTGATAAATCAACTGCTATACCCGTCGGTATTTGTGAGGATGTGCCTGTTGTAGTTGCAAACGTTACTATTTTAACGGACTTTGTTATTCTTGATATTCCCGAGGATGGTAGTATGTCTATTATTCTTGGAAGACCTTTCCTTAATACTGCGGGGCTGTTATTGATTGCACCAAAGGCAATGTCACTTTTCATGTTAATGGCAATGAGCACACAGTGCATTTTCCGAGGAAACAACCTCAAGTTTATAGTATCAACTCTATTGGAAAAGTTCCATCGATTATATTTGGAGATTTTGAATTTCCTCTCCCTACTGTCAAGAAAAAGTATGATATTCTTATTGTTGGGGATTTTCACATCCCAGTTGAGGTAACTTAGTGTCATTCAAAATTTCTCCGGTTCTGGGATTATTCGGAATGAGTTTGTTAACAAGACTTGATCAACCTTGTTAGTGGGTTCATTTTGATGATCACAAGATGGATGAATCTAGAAGCACAACTTTCTGTACCCTCTTTATATTTTCTGTTATTTAGTAGAAATAAAGTAAAATAATATTTTTCTGTCTGTTTCCTGACTTATCCGTGCAATATAAAAATATCCCGAAAATAAAAGTCCTCAGAATGCCATGCAAATTTAATATGATTTTTTCGGGAATATTTAAGAATTTACTGTGCAAAAATCACCGCGAGGGGAGTTGCCACCTAGCCACGAGGGTGGAGGGCGCGCCCTACCCCCTGGGCATGCCCCCTACCTCGTGGGCCCACGGTGGCCCTCCTCCACTTATTCCTGCACCCATCTTCTTCCTCTGCCTCACACAAACACGAAAAACCAACTCAAGCACGAGTTCCAGCCCCCGTTGCTGCGATTTTCGATCTCCTTGCTCAAAGCACCTCTCGCAAAACTGCTTGGGGAGATTGTTCCTTGGTATGTGACTCCTCCATTGGTCCAATTAGTTTTTGTTCTAGTGTTTTGTTCATTGCAAATTTGTGCTGCATAGGTGACCATGTTCTTGAGGTTGCATGAGAGATTTATATGGTTCCAAGTAGTTCTAATGCTTTATATAGGCTCTAGGCACTTGTGGGAGTTGTTACTATCAATTTTATTGAAGTTGGTTCACTTTTATTTGAAGTTACTAAAAATTTCAGATTGTTTCAGAAATAATGAAGAGACTTTTGAGGGGCTCGTCGAGCCGAAGCTCTAAGGAAAAACAAAAGGAAGAAGAGGAGAAGCCCAAATTTAATTTACCTCGCACCGTAGAAGTCCGGCCTTGTGAATGGCCTTCCGATGACTTCTTGAGGAGAGCTGGGATTCATGAAGATTTCTACTTATTAATGAGAATGCTGGCCTCACCAACTTCCTCAACGACCAACATCATCAGTATCTCTTACTCACAAATACTTTTGTGCAAAACTTCTACTTTTTCCCTAAGAAATCACCTCCAACAGTAGAGTTTCATTTATATGACGTTGTTAAAGAGATGACATTAGCAGAATGCCGCGAGGTTTGCAGAATACCCTTTTAGGGCACCTTAGATGAACCCCACCGTAATGAATTAGAAGCTTTTGTCAACACTATCACGGTGGGAGAAACCAGGAACATTTCCGATGCAAGGATCACTAGCATACATTATCCTGTTTTACGCTACTTTGCTTTATTTGCTAGTCGTTGCTTGATTGGACACGGAAACTGTGGGAACCTTAGTATTCCTGATATTATTATTTTGCTCCATGGCTTATACCGTGATAACTCTGTTAGTATGGGTGGAATTGTTGCTAGACGGTTAAGTTTGAACCGTACTAAGGGCCCCATATTTGGAGGCATTTATGCTTCACGCCTAGCTGAACATTTTGAAATACGTATTAGGCATGCGGAGAAAGAAGAAACAGCGCTACCCCGTGCTTATTTAGATTACAAGAGTATGATAGCACATGATTTTCTTGTTAAGAGTCGCGATAGGGAGCTCAAATATAAATTATACTTTGATAAACATCACCTTGAGACTATTACTTTGCCTGCTCCTTCTTTGTTTAACTTGTTTGCAGAACCTCACATCGTTCCGTGGTCGGTTGTTCAAGCCTATCGGAACCCTGCACCAGCCCCGGAGCCGGAGCCACAAGATGAGCCTCCACGACTATCTGTTTATTCTTTGGATCCAGAGGAAGCTGCCAGCCAGTGGCAGTCAGAGTCTTCTTCGTCACAGTACGACCCCAGCTTCACCTACGGATATCCGCCAGGCCATCCCTGACATTAGACCAACTTAGGCCAAAAGCCTAAGCTTGGGGGAGTACGTATTTCCCACCGACATTACATTTATGTTCACACACACACTCATTGCTAGATGTCGGTGCTCATACTCTTTCATTGTATTATCCATGCTAGTTTAAATTTCTTTTTCCTGCTTTCTTCTTGTGTGTTTGATAAACTTTAAGAAAAACAAAAAAAATAGTTAGTTTACTTTCCATGCTTGTAGTAGAATTAAAAAGAAAACCCAAAAATATTTCCCGTTCTTCTTTTTACTTGTTGGGAGCTTTCCCGTGTAAATAGTTTTTATTTTTCTTTCCTTTCTTTGGGGGTCGAGAAGACCATATTGAAAATGCTTAGTGGCTCTTATATGCATGATTGATTATTTAACTTAGAGCCCATATTACTTGTCTTCTCTCTTGAGTTGAATGCTTGTAGATTCCAGCTTAGTCCAATGCACGTGCACTCTTATTATTATACACACCGTTCGGTCGTGCAAGTGAAAGGCAATAATGATGATATATGATGGACTTATTGAGAAGAGAAAAGCTGGTACGAACTCGACCTCTTTTGTTTTTGTAAATATGATGATTCATCGTTCCTAATTCAGCTATTATGGAGTAAACATATTTGCAATGACATTTAGAGATTATAGTTGCTTGTGACATGCTTGATTAGCTACGAGTTATAATGGTTTACCTTGCGTGCCAACATGCTATTAGAATGATTATGATGTGGTATGATGGGGTGGTATCCTCCTTTAAATGCATTGAGTGACTCGACTTGGCACATGTTCACGCATGTAGTTGAATCCAATCAACATAGCCTTCATGATATTTATGTTCATGGTGGATTATATCCTACTCATGCTTGTACTCGGTGTGAATTAATTTTAATGCATGTTTACGACTGTTGTCGCTCTCTCAGTTGGTCGCTTCCCAGTCTTTTGCTAGCCTTCACCTGTACTAAGCGGGAATACTGCTTGTGCATCCAATCTCCTTAAACCCCAAAGTTATTCCATATGAGTCCACTATACCTACCTATATGCGGTATTTACCTGCCGTTCCAAGTAAATTTGTATGTGCCAAACTCTAAACCTTCAAATAAACATTCTGTTTTGCATGCTCGAATAGCTCATATGTCAACTAGAGCTGCCCTTATCTTCCGTGTTAGGCGGGTTATTCTCAAGAGGAGTGGACTCCGCTCCTCATTCACGAGAAAATGGCTGGTATCCGGGATGCCCAGTCCCATGCTTTGTGCAAACTAAATCAAAATAACTGCAAACAAAGCTCCCCTTGGGACCCGTTGAATGTTGGAGGCACTCGTTTGTTCGAGCAAGCCATGGATTGATGCTTGTGGAGGAAGGGGAGTATAAACTTTACCATTCTGTTTGGGAACCGCCTATAATCTGTTTAGCATGGAAGATATCGTCGTCTTTTAGTTGTTATGTTGACAATGAAAGTATGCCGCTCAAAATATAATTTATCTCTATTTCAAAACCGAGCTCTGGCACCTCTACAAATCCCTGCTTCCCTCTGTGAAGGGCCTATCTATTTACTTTTATGTTGAGTCATCACCCTTCTTATTAAAAAGCACCCGCTGGAGAGCACACTGTCGTTTGCATTCATTATTATTGGTTTATATTGGGTATGACTTGACTGGATCTCTTTTACAATGAATTACAATGTTTAGTCAGTCCTTGATCTTTAAAGGTGCTCTGCATTTATGTTTTGCGGTCTCAGAAAGGGCTAGCAAGATACCATTTTGTTATATCATGTTATGATTATTTTGAGAAAGTGTTGTCATCCGAGTTTTGCTATTATAGCTCACTAGCTGATTATGCTATTGATATGAGTAATTGTGAGACCTACGTGTCATTGTGAGTACAGTTAGTTCATAATAATTGCTGAGAATTGAATGCTGGCTTTTCATGTTTACAACAACAAGAGCAAACAGAGTTTGTAAAAGTTTTTCTTTTTCTCTTTCAGTTTGTCAACTGAATTGCTTGAGGACAAGCAAGGGTTTAAGCTTGGGGGAGTTGATACGTCTCCATCGTATCTACTTCTCCAAACACTTTTGCCCTTGCTTTGGACTCTAACTTGTATGATTTGAATTTGAACTAACCCGGACTGACGCTGTTTTCAGCAGAACTGCCATGGTGTTGTTTTTTGTGCAGAAAATAAAAATTCTCGGAATGTCCTGAAACTCCACGGAACACCTTAGAAAAAATAAAGAAAAATCCTCGCAAAAGATGAAGACCAGGGGGCCCACACCCTGCTCACGAGGGTGGGGGGTGCCCCCCCGGGCGCGCCCCTACCTCGTGGGCCCCCTGGTGGCCCACCGACGCCAACTCCAACTCCATATATTGGCTTTCGGGGAGAAAAAAACCAGAGAGAAGAAATAATCACATTTTACGATACAGAGCCCCCGCCAAGCCCTAATCTCTCTCGGGAGGGCTGATCTGGAGTCCGTTCGGGGCTCCGGAGAGGGGGATTCGTTGCCATTGTCATCATCAACCATCCTCCATCACCAAATTCATGATGCTCACCGCCGTGCGTGAGTAATTGCATTGTAGGCTTGCTGGACGGTGATGGGTTGGATGAGATTTATCATGTAATTGAGTTAGTTTTGTTAGGGTTTGATCCCTAGTATCCATTATGTTCTGAGATTGATGTTGCTATGACTTTGCTATGCTTAATGCTTGTCACTAGGGCCCGAGTGCCATGATTTCAG
Organism: Triticum aestivum; assembly: GCF_018294505.1. Lineage (NCBI taxonomy): Eukaryota > Viridiplantae > Streptophyta > Magnoliopsida > Poales > Poaceae > Triticum > Triticum aestivum. The sequence goes on from NC_057798.1 coordinate 527,454,093, forward strand.
ATCTGAACCTATTATGTTTTCATGAATATATGTGTGTTCTAGATCCTATCTTGCAAGTCTATAGTCACCTACTATGTGTTATGATCCGGCAACCCCGAAGTGACAATAATCGGGACCACTCCCGGTGATGACCATAGTTTGAGGAGTTCATGTATTCACTATGTGCTAATGCTTTGTTCTGGTTCTCTATTAAAAGGAGGCCTTAATATCCCTTAGTTTCCAATAGGACCCCGCTGCCACGGGAGGGTAGGACAAAAGATGTCATGCAAGTTCTTTTCCATAAGCACGTATGACTATATACGGAATACATGCCTACATTACATTGATGAACTAGAGCTAGTTCTGTGTCACCCTATGTTATAACTGTTACATGACGAACCACATCCGGCATAATTATCCATCGCTAATCCGGTGCCTACGAGCTTTCCATATACTGGTTTACACTTATTTACTTTTCCGTTGCTACTGTTACAATCACTACAAAATACCAAAAACATTACATTTACTGTCTTTACTTTTGTTACCGTTACCACCACTATCATATTACTTTGCTACTAACACTTTGCTGCAGATACTAAGTTTCCAGGTGTGGTTGAATTGACAACTCAGCTGCTAATACTTGAGAACATTCTTTGGCTCCCCTTGTGTCGAATCAATAAATTTGGGTTGAATACTCTACCCTCGAAAACTGTTGCGATCCCCTATACTTGTGGGTTATCATTGCAACAATAGTAGCGTAAGTATTTCCCTCAGTTTTTGAGAACCAAGGTATCAATCCAGTAGGAGGCTCCTCAAAAGTCCCACGCACCTACACAAACAAACATAGAACTCGCAACCAACGCAATAAAGGGGTTGTCAATCCCTTCACGGCCACTTGTGAAAGTGAGATCTGATAGAGATAGTATGATAAGATAAATATATTTTTGGTATTTTATAATATAGATTGGAAAAGTAAAGATGCAAATAAAAGTAGATTGAAAGCTTATATGATAAAAGATAGACCCGGGGGCATAGGTTTCACTAGTGGCTTCTCTCAAGATAGCATAAGTATTACGGTGGGTGAACAAATTACTGTCGAGCAATTTATAGAAAAGTGAATAATTATGAGATTATCTACGCATGATCATGTATATAGGCATCATGTCTACGATAAGTAGACCGACTCCTGCCTGCATCTACTACTATTACTCCACACATCAACCGCTATCCAGCATGCATCTAGAGTATTAAGTTCATAAGAACAGAGTAACGCATTAAGAAAGATGACATGATGTAGAGGGATAAACTCATGCAATATGATATAAACCCCATCTTTTTATCCTCGTTGGAAACAATACAATACGTGCCTTGCTGCCCTTGCTGTCACTGGGAAAGGACACCGCAAGATTGAACCCAAAGCTAAGCACTTCTCCCATTGCAAGAAAGATCAATCTAGTAGGCCAAACCAAACTGATAATTTGTAGAGACTTGCAAAGATAACTCAATCATACATAAAAGAATTCAGAGGATATTCAAATATTTCTCATAGATAAACTTGATCATAAACCCACGATTCATCGGATCTCGAAAAACACACCGCATAAAGAGTTACATCGAATAGATCTCCAAGAAGATCGAGGAGAACATGGTATTGAGATCCAAAAAGAGAGAAGAAGCCATCTAGCTAATAACTATGGACCCGAAGGTCTACGGTAAACTACTCACTACTCATCGGAAGGGCTATGGTGTTGATGTAGAAGCCCTCCGTGGTCGATTTCCCCTCTGGTGGAGCGCCGACGAAGGCTCCAAGATGGGATCTCGCATATACAGAAGGTCACGGCGGTGGAATTAGGTTTTCGTTGGCTCCCCTGATGTTCTCGGGGTACATGGGTATATATAGGAGGAAGAAGTAGGTCGGTGGCCGCCCGAGGGGCCCACGAGATAGGGGGCGCACCCTGTAGGGGTGGGCGCGCCCTCCACCTTCGTGGCCGCCTCGGCTGTTTCTTGACTTGCACTCCAAGTCCTCTGGATCACATTCGTTCCAAAAAATCAGGCTCCTGAAGGTTTCATTCCGTTTGGACTTCGTTTGATATTCCTTTTCTTCGAAATACTGAAATAGGCAAAAAAAACAGCAATACGGGGTGGGCCTCCGGTTAGTAGGTTAGTCCAAAAAATGATATAAATGTGTAAAGTAAAGCCCATAAACATCCAAAATGGGTAATATAATAGCATGGAACAAACAAAAATTATAGATACGTTGGAGACGTATCAAGCATCCCCAAGCTTAATTCCTGCTCGTCCTCGAGTAGGTAAATGATAAAAACAGAATTGTTGATGTGGAATGCTACCTAGCATAATTCTCAATGTAATTTTCTTTATTGTGGCATGAATGTTCAGATCCAAATGATTCAAAATAAAAGTTCATATTGACATAAGAAATAGTAGTACTTCAAGCATACTAATCAAAGAAATCATGTCTTCTCAAAATAACATGGCTAAGGAAAGTTCATCCCTACAAAATCATATAGTTAGGCTATGCTTCATTTTCGTCACACAAAAATGCTCCCAAATTATACACCCCCGATGACAAGCCAAGAAATTGTTTCGTACTTAAATAATCTCAAACCTTTTCAACTTTCACGCAATACATGAGCGTGAGCCATGGATATAGCACTAAGGGTGGAATAGAATATGATGATGGGGATTGTGTGGAGAAGACAAAAAGGAGAAAGTCTCATATTGACGAGGATAATCAACGGGCTATGGAGATGCCCATCAATTGATGTCAACATGAGGAGTAGGGATTGCCATGCAACGGATGCACTAGAGCTATAAATGTATGAAAGCTCAACAAAAGAAAACTAGTGGGTATGCATCCAACTTGCTTGCTCACGAAGACCTAGGGGATTTTGTGGAAGCCCATCGTAAGAATATACAAGCGAAGTTCTATAATGAAAAATTCCCACTAGTATATGAAAGTGACAACATAAGAGACTCTATATATGAAGAACATGGTGCTACTTTGAAGCACAAGTGTGGAAAAGAGATAGTAACATTGCCCCTTTTTTTTTCTTTTTTTTGGGCCTTTCTTTTTTTTCATTTGGCCTTTCTTTTTTTTCTTTGGCCTTGTTTTTTTGGGACAATGCTCTAATGATGATCATCACACTTTTATTGATTTACAAGTCATGAATTACAACTCGAAACTAGAACAAGATATGACTCTATATGAATGCCTCCGGCGGTGTACCGGGATGGGTAATGAAACAAGAGTGACATGTATGAAAAATTATGCAAAGTGGCCTTGCCACAAATATGATGTCAACTACATGATCCTGCAATGGAAATATGACAATAGTAACGTGTGTCATGATGATAAACGGAACGGTAGAAAGTTGCATGGCAATATATCTCGGAATGGCTATGGAAATGCCATAATAGGTAGGTATGGTGGCTGTTTTGAGGAAGATATAAGGAGGTTTATGTGTGATAGAGCGTATCATATCACGGGGTTTGGATGCACCGGAGAAGTTTGCACCAACTCTTAAGGTGAGAAAGGGCAATGCACGATACCGAAGAGGCTAGCAATGATGGAAAGGTAAAAGTGCGTATAATCCATGGACTCAACATTAGTCAAAAGAACTCATATACTTATTGCAAAAATCTACAAGTCATCAAAAACCAAGCACTACGTGCATGCTCCTAGAGGGATAGATTGGTAGGAAGAGACCATCGCTCGTCCCCGACCACCACTCATAAGGATGCACAATCCAAGGACACCTCATGTTTCAAATTTGTTACACAACTTTAACCATACGTGCATGCTACAGGACTTGCTAACTTCAACACAAGAATTCTTTAAATTCATAATCACCCAACTAGCATGACTTTAATATCAGTACTTCCATATCTCAAAACAATTATCAAGTATCAAATTGATCATATCATCCAATTCACTTCCTATGATAGTTTTTATTATACCCAACTTGGATGCCTACCATTCTAGGACCAATTTTATAACCATAGAAAATACCATGCTGTTCTAAGAGAATCTCAAAATAATATAAGTGAAGCATGAGAGACTAACAATTTCTACAAAATTAAGCCACCGCCGTGCTCTAAAAGATATAAGTGAAGCACTAGAGCAAAAACTATCTAGCTCAAAAAATATAAGTGAAGGACATAGAGTATTCTAATAAATTCCAATCAAGTGGGCTTCTCCCAAAAGGTGTGTACAGCAAGGATGATTGTGGAAAACTAAAAAGCAAATACTATTATTATACAAGACGCTCCAAGCAAAACACATATCATGTAGCGAATAAAAATATAGCTCCAAGTAAAGTTACCGATAAACGAAGACGAAAGAGGGGATGCCTTCCGGGGGCATCCCCAAGCTTAGGCTTTTGGCTATTATTGAATATCTTGGGGTGCCATGGGCATCCCCAAGCTTAGGGTTTTGCCACTCCTTATTCCATAGTCCATAAAATCTTTACCCAAAACTTGAAAACTTCACAACACAAAACTCAACAGGAAATCTCATAAGCTCCGTTAGTGAAAGAAAGCAAAACCACCACATAAGGTACTGTAATGAACTCATTATTTATTTATATTGGTGTTAAACCTACTGTATTTCAAGTTCTCTATGGTTCATACCACTTAATACTAGCCATAGATGCATCAAAATAAGCAAACAACACACGAAAAGCAGAATCTGTCAAAAACAGAACAGTCTGTAGTGCTGAGTATATGTGTTATGTCCATATTGTGTATTGGGCCTACCTCCTAGTTCCTTGTATAGTTGAGGTCCGTGGCCCACCTTTGTACATCATATATACATGCCTATGCACGAGGAGCAATACATCGTGCAATTCACATATTCTACATGGTATCAATTTTTTAGGTTTCTTTCCTCGCTTCCGCTCCGCCGCCGCGCGTCTCCCCGCGCCGCCGCCGCCGCCGCTCCAAGCCGCTGCTGCCCGCGCCGAGCGCTGCGGCCGCCTCTCCAGGCCGCCGCCACCCGCGCCCTCCTGTCGCGATCCGCCGCCGCCGCTTTCCATCTTCTGGCGCTGCCGCCCGCGATCTTCCAATCGCGCCGGCCGCCCTGACCCGAGCCGTCGCTGCTGCTTTTCCCTGCAGTAGCTGCTCCACCCGCTGCTGTCTTTCGTGTCCTCTCACCTCGACCATGCAATGCCTGCTGCTTGCTGCTGCCACCACCAATGAATTTCTGTGGAGTTGGCCATCCCAGAACTTGAGCGGTCTCGCTCTCTTTTCTTTCCCTTGAGATCTTGTGGTCTATCCTTCCTACTCCTTAGTACCTGGCCTTCCCAAGTAACAGACTTATAGCCATGTCACCACGCCATCACCAAAGCTTGGGTTCTGGTGAGTACTTGCATTAAGCGTGGTCGCTTGCATCACCCGACCCGCTGCTGCATCGCCCGCACGCCGCTCGCACTACTCGCCTTGCCAGCACCCGCTTGCCACTCCGGCCGTTCGCCAGCCCCGGACCCCCCTGCGCGTGCCACTCTGGTCGCCGGCCAGCCCCGATGGCGTCGACTAGCCCATCCGCCGCCATCACTGCATCCTGCCGCCGGCGCCCTCTGGCGTGGCTCCACCGCCGGCGTCCTATGGTGTGGCCCCATCGCCGTACGGGGCGGCCACTACCTACGGCACATCCGGCGTCGCCCCGCTAGCCCGTCCCGACTGGCCGCCCGACTCGGCTCCACTGCCCCCGCTGGCGTACGTCGCCACCCCACCACCAGCGCTCTCCGGCCAGTCCGTCGTTGCACCGCCGCCGGCGCCGACTCTGCCCGTTGACCCCTTGCTGTTGCGCGGGGCGTTCGATGCGCCTGTATATGGGTCTCCCACGTACTAGTGGCGGTCGTCAGCAGGCCAGCAGGTTTTTCCGGCGGGCCATCCAGCCTACCCAGCACCACAGTCGCAGTCGGGGATGCTTCCTATACCGTCTGGAGCGTATCCACCGCCGCTGCCGAGCGGTGGCTACGGCGTCCCCATGGCGTCTCCGTCCCCCTCGCCAGCCCTGCCATCGGCGGCCTAGGACCCGGTGCTCCTTCCCGCACTGCATGCCACTCCTACGCCGAACAACTACACCGAGGTGATGATTGGTACATGGACACCGGGGCTACGGCTCACATGTTTGCTCATCCTGGTAATCTTGCTTCCTTCACTCCCGTCAGCACCGACCGCCGCATCATTGTCGGCGACGGTTCCACACTTACTATCACACATGTCGGGCACAATTCTTTTCCTTCTAATTCCATACCTATTACTTTGTCTAACATACTTGTGTCACCTCATCTTATTAAGAACCTTGTTTCCGTTCATCGTTTAACTCGTGAAAATCCTGTTACTGTTGAATTTGACAAGCTTGGGTTTTGTGTCAAGGACGCTCGCACCAGGATGGTACTTCACCGATGTGACAGCCTCGACGAGCTCTATCCGATGTATTCGCCATCCACCTCCACCACCGCACTGATTGCTCTCTCCGCCGGTGTAGATCTCTGGCACGCTCGTTTGGGTCATCCCAACCCCGCCACACTTCGTCATGTTCTTAGGAGTTTCAGTTTCAGTTGTCATAAGATAGAGGATCACACCTGTCATGCCTGTCGTGTCGGCAAACATGTTCGCCTCCCATTTAATAACTCCACCACCATAGCTTCTTTTCCTTTTTGGTTGATTCATAGCGATGTGTGAACCTCTCCGGTTCCTAGTAATTCGGGCTATTTATATTATCTGGTTATCCTTGATGACTATTCTCATTATGTGTGGACTTTTCTTTGCGTAGAAAGTCAGATGCACTCTCCACTTTGACGGCTTTTTACTCCTATGTCAGCATGCAGTTTGGGCGTCCCATACTTGCTCTTCAGACTGACAATGGAAAAGAGTTCGACAACCTTGCTTTCTGCACTTTTCTGTCGCACCACGGCACAGTTTTTTGTCTCACATGCCCGTATACTTCCCAGCAGAACGGTCGAGCCAAACGCATCCTTCGCACTCTAACCGACTGCGTTCGCACGCTCCTGTTCCATGCTAATGTGCCGCCTCGTTTCTGGCCGAATGCCCTCGCCACTGCTTCTCTTCTCCTTAACCTTCGCCCTTGCCGCCCATGGTGGAACTATGCACCTCACCACCTTCTCTTCGGTACGCCACCATCCTATGATGGCTTGCGTATTTTCGGGTGCCTTTGCTATCCTAGCATTGCCGACTCCACTCCTCACAAACTCGCACCTCGTTCTGTCGCTTGCATATTCATCGGCTACCCCTCCAACTCCAAGGGATATCGGTGCTACGATCCCGTCTCCCACCATGTGTTCACTTCCCGGCACGTTTACTTTGATGAGCATGTGTTTCCGTTTCACCAGGTACCCCCGGCTGTTCCTCCCACCACCGGTGACGCGGGCTCCTCGCCTCTCCCAGGGCACTTGCCCGCCTCTCTTGGCCCGCCCCTGGCTTTGAGGCGCGCCCCCCGCATGTGGCGCCTCCTACAGCTGCGGCGTTGGCGCCCCCGACATTGGCTCCTGCGAACCCACCGGCACCCGCGGCCCCACCAGCGCCCGCGGCGCCCCCGGTGCTCGCGGCCCCCCTGGCGCCCGTGGCCCCCACGGCGCCCCTGGCGCCCCCGGTGCCCTCAACGCCCCTGGCGCCCCGGTCCGGTCACCCGCGCGCGTACGGGTGTTTTTCGCCCGAGCTCACGCTACGCCTCGGATGACTATGTCCATGCGGCGTCCACCTCTGAGCCATCACCGTTGCCGTCCTCCGTTCGAGCCGCTCTTCGTGACCCGCTCTGGATGGCCGCGATGCAAGAGGAGTTTGACGCCCTGTTGCGCAACCGGACGTGGCAGCTTGTTCCCCGTCCCCGGCACACCAACATGATTACCGGGAAGTGGGTCTTTAAACACAAGCCCCGTCCTGATGGTACCCTTGATCGCTATAAAGCACGCTGGGTTGTTCATGGCTTCGGACAACGTGTTGGCATCGACTTCACCGACACCTTCGCTCCGGTCGTCAAGCCCGGCACGATACACATAGTTCTCCACCTTGCGGTCTCCCGTGCTTGGCCGGTGCATCATATGGACGTCTCCAACGCCTTGCTCCATGGTCACCTCGAGGAGCAGGTATTCTGTCTGCCAGTAGCCCACCGGGTTTGTTGACCCGACGCTTCCCGACCACGTGTGCCTGCTTTCGTGGTCCATGTACGGACTCAAGCAGGCTCCGCGCGCTTGGTACCAGCGCATCGTGGCATTTCTCCACCAGCTTGGGTTCCGCTCTACTCGCTCGGATGCCTCGCTCTTCGTCTATCATCAGGGCTCTGACACGGCCTACTTGCTGCTCTATGTCGACGACATCATCCTGACGACATGTACGGCTGGTCTCCTCAGTTAGCTCACGGCTCATCTTCGCACTGAGTTCGCCATCAAGGACTTGGGTCCTTTGCACTACTTCCTCGGTGTTGAGGTGGTGCGCCGTCTAGATGGCTTCTTCCTACATCAGCGGAAGTACGCTCATGAGCTCTTGGAGCACGCCGGCATGCTTAACTGCAAGCCCGCCGCTACGCCTGTTGATATGAAGGCCAAGCTTTCTGCCACGAATGGTTCTCCTGCTTCGGATGCTGTTTTCTATCGGTCTATCATTGGTGCTCTCCAGTACCTCACTCTGACTCGACTGGAGATCTAGTAGGCCGTGAAGCAGGTGTGTCTTCATATGCATGCTCCTCGAGACGTTCACTGGGCTGCCGTCAAGCGGATTCTCCGCTATATCTGTGGCACTATGGATCTTGGCGTCACGCTTCACGCCTCCGCCGACACCGTCCTCACCGCCTACTCCGATGCAGACTGGGTGGGCTGTCCTGACACTCATCGCTCCACTTCGGGCTATTGTGTCTACCTTGGACCCTCGCTTATCTCGTGGTCGTCCAAGCGGCAGCCTACAGTCTCTCGTTCCAGTGCTGAGGCTGAGTATCGTGCGGTGGCCAACGCCGTCGCCGAGTGTTCGTGGCTTCGCCAGCTGCTTCAGGAGCTCTCTTGCCCTATTGACCTCGCCACGGTGGTCTACTGCGACAACGTCTCGGCAGTCTACCTCTCCGCTAACCCGGTGCATCATCGACGGACCAAGCATATTGATTTGGATATTCATTTTGTTCGGGAACAGGTGGCCCTTGGCCATATTCGTGTTCTACACGTCCCTACTTCCCAACAGTTTGCAGATATTATGACCAAGGGCTTGCCTACGGCGTCATTTGAGGAGTTCCGGTCCAGTCTTTGCATCAGCCGCGGTGCCGCTTCGACTGCGGGGGGGGGGGGGTGTTGAGTATATGTGTTATGTGCATATTGTGTATTGGGCCTACCTCCTAGTTCCTTGTATAGTTGAGGTCCATGGCCCACCTTTGTACATCATATATACATGCCTATGCATGAGGAGCAATACATCGTGCAATTCACATATTCTACATGTAGCAATCTATAACCCACTAATACTTCCGGAACTCTAAAAATCTTACGAAAATAGGAAGTCCTGGGCAATTTGTCTATTGATCTAGAGCAAAAAGAATCAACACAAAAGAAAATTTCTGTGAATTAACAAAACTATTTTCATGCACGCAAAGTTTCTGTTTTTCAGCAGAATCAAATTAACTATCACCATAGGTTATCCTATAGGTTCTACTTGGCACAAACACTAATTAAAACATAAAAGCACATCTAGAAAGAAGGTATATGCAAAACTTTTTACTAAACAAAAACAAAAACAAAAAACACAAATAAAATTGGGTTGCCTCCCAACTAGCGCTATCGTTTAACGCCCCTAGCTAGGCATAAAAGCGAGGATAGATCTAAGTAGTGCCATCTTTAGCACCCAATTCCTCAATAGAGCACTTATAATCTTTAGTAGTTTCTCCCTTTTTAGCAATGATTAAACCCTTAGGCAAGAATTCAAGAAATTCATTTGTAGCAAAAGGTTCCTTAATGATCGAGAGACAATTGGGATGAACACTTATTGATTTGAGATCCGCATTTCCTTTACTAGAAGATTCGCCCTTATTTTTAGGAACATAAATAAATTTGGTAGTTTTGGTAGGAGGATTTGGAGTGTTTTTAACGGAAGAAAACACCGACCCTAAATGGGTAATGATATCCTCAAGTTTACCGATTTTCGTAGAATCTAGATCTATTCTTTCATTAACTATAGGTTCTTTCTCTTTAAAACATTTCAAAGTAAATCCAACCCTAGATCCATATTGGGTAATTTGATTATGAATCTTTTTATGCAAATTTTCAATTAACTCAACAGTGGCAACTTTATTTTCAATAATTTCAAGCCTTTGCATCACATGTTCCAAAGTTAAAACAGTTCCATTAACCAAAAGAGGTGGTGGGCCAAACAAATCTAACATAGCATTATAAGCATCAAACGTATGGCTACTCAAGAAATCCCCTCCGGTAATGGTATCAAGAATGCATCTATTCCAAGGAGTAATGCCTACATAAAAATTGCGAAGAAGAACGGAAGTAGAAAGCTTCCTAGTAGATTTATTTTGAGCATTGCAAATTCTATGCCAAACATCTTTTAAATTTTCTCCCTCCCTTTGCTTAAAATTAAGAATTTCATGTTCGGGAGTAATAACGAGGATAGGAGGACTAGCCATGGCAATGAGACAAGCGAAAGAGAGTGAAGAAGATTGGGAAAGAGAGGGCGAATAAAACGGCAAGGGTGAAGTGGGGGAGAGGAAAACGAGAGGCAAATGGCAAATAATGTAAATGCGAGGGAGATGAGTTTGTGATGGGTACTTGGCATGTCTTGACTTGAGCGGAGACCTCCCCGGCAACGGCGCCAGAAATCCTTCTTGCTACGTCTTGAGCTTGCGTTGGTTTTCCTTGAAGAGGAAAGGGTGATGCAGCAATAGTAGCATAAGTATTTCCCTTAGTTTTTGAGAACCAAGGTATAAATCCAGTAGGAGGCTCATCAAAAGTCTCACGCACCTACACAAACAAACAAATAACTCGCAACCAACACAATAAAGGGGTTGTCAATCCCTTCACGGCCACTTGCGAAAGTGAGATCTGATAGAGATAGTATGATAAGATAAATATATTTTTGGTATTTTATAATATAGATTGGAAAAGTAAAGATGCAAATAAAAGTAGATTGAAAGCTTATATGATAAAAGATAGACCCGGGGGCCATAGGTTTCACTAGTGGCTTCTCTCAAGATAGCATAAGTATTACGGTGGGTGAACAAATTACTGCCGAGCAATTGATAGAAAAGCGAATAATTATGAGATTATCTAGGCATGATCATGTATATAGGCATCACGTCCGCGACAAGTAGACCGACTCCTGCCTGCATCTACTACTATTACTCCACACATCGACCGCTATCCAGCATGCATCTAGAGCATTAAGTTCATAAGAACAGAGGAACACACTAAGAAAGATGACATGATGTAGAGGGATAAACTCATGCAATATGATATAAACCCCATCTTTTTATCCTTGATGGCAATAATACAATACGTGCCTTGCTGCCCCTGCTGTCACTGGGAAAGGACACCGCAAGATTGAACCCAAAGCTAAGCACTTCTCCCATTGCGAAAGATCAATCTAGTAGGCCAAACCAAACTGATAATTCGAAGTGACTTGCAAAGATAACTCAATCATACATAAAAGCATTCAGAGGAGATTCAAATATTTCTCATAGATAAACTTGATCATAAACCCACAATTCACCGGATCTCGACAAACACACCGCAAAAAGAGTTACATCGAATAGATCGCCAAGAAGATCGAGGAGAACATGGTATTGAGATCCAAAAAGAGAGAAGAAGCCATCTAGCTAATAACTATGGACCCGAAGGTCTGTGGTAAACTACTCACAACTCATCGGAGGGGCTATAGTGTTGATGCAGAAGCCCTCCGTGCTTGATTCCCCCTCCGGTGGAGCACCGGCGAAGGTTCCAAGATGGGATCTCGCGGATACAGAAGGTTACGGCAGTGGAATTAGGTTTTCGTTAGCTCCCCTGATGTTCTCGGGGTACGTGGGTATATATAGGAGGAAGAAGTAGGTCGGTGGCCGCCCGAGGGGCCCACAAGATAGGGGGTGCGCCCTGTAGGGTGGGCGCGCCCTCCACCCTCGTGGCCGCCTCGGCTGCTTCTTGACTTGCACTCCAAGTCCTCTAGATCACGTTCGTTCCAAAAATCACGCTCCCGAAGGTTTCATTCCGTTTGGACTCCGTTTGATATTCCTTTTCTTTGAAATACTGAAATAGGCAAAAAACAGCAATACGGGCTGGGCCTCCGGTTAGTATGTTAGTCCCAAAAATGATATAAATGTGTAAAGTAAAGACCATAAACATCCAAAACGGGTAATATAATAGCATGGAACAATAAAAAATTATAGATACGTTGGAGACGTATCAGGCGCGAAGCAAGGTAGTGATTCCATATCCATGTGAGGAATACGCTCATGGTCGAAGACTTTGTCCTTGTCGAACAACACTGAAGAATAGAAATTGGCTTGGCTGGCAGCCCAGAAGCGCTTCCTCCTCAGGCGAGCAGAGTCATATAGATTATAGTTAGTGAAGAACACATGCTCATTGAAGAAAGCATCAGCCTTGAACTTTGATGTTTTGGAGAATGGATTCTTCGGCTGTGGCTGAGGAGTGTCAGTGATCTGAAGAATAATTTCTGGAATGTCAATCTCTAGAGCCGCAAGCTGAGAAATATCAGCTTCTGCTTCATTTGCAGCCTGGGCCTCCATTTCTTCAGCAGCATTTTCATCAGCACTAGTGGCTAGAATGTCTTCATGAATGGAAGGGGTGGCATGAATTTCTTCAGAGCCCATTTGAACTTCAGTTGGAGCTGGGGGCTGAGGAATTTGTTGGATTGGTGTGAACAGAGGAGAGTTGGGGTGTTGGCTATCCCAAAAATCATCGTTCATCACTGGAGTGGTGCAGCCAATGTCCACATCTTCATCCACTTCCATTTCTTCAACGCTGGCCTCTTCGGTAGTAAACTGAGGCGTTGCTGATGATACCTGAGGAGTTGAGGTGAAAGCTTCAACTTCAATTTCTTCATCCATCTTCTTTGTGGAAGCAGCAGAGGGATCCTCTTCAGCAGATTCTTTAGGAATATGATATTCTTCACCATAAGGAACAAGTTCCTTTGATGGCATGCTTGCAAGAGGAACAACATCAATGAGATTGTCCATTAAACTTGTCAAAATCTTCGCCTTCTTGGGGGCCGAAGATTCTGTGGCAGATGATGCTTTCCTCTTCTTCAAAGCAGCACGCTCCGCAGCTTTGGTTTCTTTCACTTCTAGAGCAGAAGGAAGAACTGGGCTTGGTGTTGGTGCAGGCGGAGCAGTGGGGGTTGGATCAATTTCTTCAGGCCCAACTGATGCAGTTGGCCCGTTCTGAGCAGTTTCTTCAGGCGCAGCAACAGAGTCTTCAGCTGGCCTGGCAGGTTCTTCAGGCGCAACACTAGAGGTTGCCCTGGCAGTTTCTTCAGAGGCTAGAATTTCTTCAGCAGCCTTGGTGCTCGCAGTTTCATCAGCAGCCTGATTTTCATCAGCGGTGCTGGCAATTCCTTCAGTGGCTTGTGCAGAAACTTCAGCGTGAGTGACATCAATGTGCACAGGAGCAGCAACACTTGAAGTGAATTTCTTCATCAGCTTGATGAACCTGACTTTGGCACCCTGCCATTCAACCTTGTAGGCGTTGAATTCATCGTTGAGCTTTTTGATGTCAGCTTGCAGTGCAATGAGCTGCTCAGGCGAAAGACTGAGGACACTGTCCTTTAGATAGCGCTGCTTCTTGTATTGCGCTTTCTTAGCCACTCGGGCTTGGTCATACTTCCATTTCTCTTCAGCAATGAACTCAGTCACCACGTGACTTTGTCCAGGAGTGAGGCCCAACTCTGGCATTGGAGCATTTGGATCCTTGTGCCATAGATCGATGAAATCGAGCATTTTCTTTAGAATGATTAGAAGAGGCACAACACTCCCTTTGGCTCTAGCGGCCCGTTGCTGTCTGTCCATGATGATAGGAGCTAATTCATCATCATCAGCTTCATCATCAGACGGAGTTTGAAAGACCACCTGCTTCTTGTGAGGACTTGGTCTAGTGCCTCGTCCAGCAGTGGTCTTGGTCTTCAGCAAAGTGGGACCGGTTGATGAAGGGTGAGCAGAAGAACTTGTTGAAGCTCCTGATGCAATTAATATGCCAGTGGTCCTTTGGCACGTGGCGAGATGCACAGGTGCTGAGGACTTTGCCGAAGGAGCTGAGGGTTTTGAAACCCGAGGAATTTGTGCAGCTTGAGGAATTGGGGCAGCTTGAGGAATTTGCCTTGGTGGCACTGAGGAGATTGGCCGTGAGGGCATTGAAGAAGAACTTGGCCGTGAGGGAATTGAAGAAGAACTTGGCCATGAGGGCATTTCTAAGGAAGGTGGTTTCTTGCCTGGCTTCTTTGGCATAGCCTTCTTGCTTGAAGAAGCCTCAGCAGCGGCAGCGACAGCAGCAGAATCCTCATTGAATTTCTTCACTGCTTCTTTGGCCTGCTTGGCCAACTTGGCTTGCTGCCTGGCCCACTCATCAGCATAATCCTCACCACGTTTAAGGCTTGTTGGATCAGCTATTTGGCCAGGTGCCAGAGGAGGTCTTGGGCACGGAGGGTTGAGAGCGAATTTCTTCGTGTATTTGGGAGTTACATATCTGTACTCCTTCCACTCTCTTGCCCATCTTCTCTCTATCCTCTGAATGCCCACTTTGCGCTCATTCTTTGTTTCCTTGCCATGAGTTGCCTCATCAGGCGTACAGTACCCTGCATAGATATTCGCAGGAATCTCAAAAGCAGTATTAACCTCAAGCTTCTTTCCTCCTTTCCGAGGCCTTTTTCCATCTGCCATTTTCTTCGGCCGAGGAATTTGCACAATTGAGTTCTCTGAAGAAGTATGCAACTTTTCTTTGAGGAACGCTGCAAATGAGTTAAGTTGATGAGAACCTAGTGATTCAGCAGCAGACATGTGTACTTGTGAACAGAGTATAGGTGTGAAGAATTTGGAGAGATCATATGCATTCTCAGAAGGTTTTGTAAATTGAACAAGTTTGAGGAAAGTGACCCGATTTGTCTTTGAAGAATTTCACTAAGCGTTCTTTCTCTTAGGTTCCAGAGTTGTGCGGATTGTGAGATTCACACAATTGAGGAATCATGAAGAAAAACGTCACTTAGAGAAACATATCAAGAACTGAAGATTTGTGCTAGATGTTTAGAGTGAGGAGGTCGAAAAATAAACACGTTTTGAAGATTTGATGAAAATTATCAGTAGAATAAATGTAGTAAAAGTATCTTTTAATTACCCTTGATGAAGAACATGATGAACAAGAGGTGTAGATTTAGAAGTTCATCGGCTTAGATCTTCCACGCCCTAACTTGGTGGAGGAAGACATCTAGGGCGGCGGTGGAGGGAAGATTTCCACGGCCGGCGCGAGTACGACGGCGACGAGGTCGAGGCAGTGAAGCTCTTCCTCACCGGCGACGATGGAGGTAGCAGCGGCGCTAGGGCTTGAGAATCTCAAGCGATGGAGTAAGGTCGAGCGGAGTAAAAGTGAAATGAGGAAGGGAAGGGGGTATATATATAGCGGAGGTGAAAAATTTGTTCGCCCGAAGAATTTAGACGAACGTGCCCCTGACCCTTCTCATTCACGTGACATGTGTCACCCACGTACTAAGAGGTGGAGATCGTGTGAGATAGTGGGTGAGTAGATAAGTATATCGTGGAATGCGTAACGGTTTGAGCGAAAAAGCCGAAAATTTCATATCAGAATATTTTAAAGTGTCGTTCGCAATTTCTTCAGCTGACAAGGACACAGTAAAGAATTTGAACGAGTTTCAAATAGAACTCACATGAAGAATTTGTGAAGAGACTGGGTTGAGTTTAGCATAGAGGGGGAAAGGTCCGATCACATTCACTTAGCAGAAAAATCAGCTTGAAGAATTAGCAATAAGTGAATGCTGTAGAGGACATAAACTCATATATATATATATATATATATATATATATACATATATATATATACATCTGGGCTATTCTATTACGCGTAAAAGAATATTATTCTGTTACCCTTTTTGAACTGACCGTTTCAGGTGGTTGTACTGATGACCTCGAAGCGGTTGAACTGATGCTTTCAGTTGTGTTTAACAGATCGTCTTCTTTAGTTCAAAAACTTTTTGTAATTTTTTTGTCGGAACGGGGCGTGGAATATATCGTTGGAAATCTCTTGACAACCATATTTCAAGTATATTGAATGTTTTTGCAAAATCATTATGGTTTAAGAGCAGTTTTGGAAAAACCGTTTTTTTCAAAACCGAAAACGTGAATCGTATTTTCGACACAATTTTCAAACGGTTTGTCGGAATTGAGAAAATAAGATGGCGTTGGAAAGCTTGTGAAAATCCGCATCTTCCATATATGTATTATTTTTTTCTAATTCTATACCATTTAAAAGTAATTTGGAAAACGGTGAAATTTTGGGCGAAACATATTTTCGCGATTTTTTGCAAATGGTTTGTTGGATTGACGCAAATGATACGGCATTGCAAAGCTATGAAAAATGCGCAACTTTTTCGCATTGAAATGTTTTTCTAATTCCTTACAGTTTAAAAACGAATTCGAATAAGGTCAAATTTGATTTCGAACGCGATTTTTTTAAAAGTTTGTCGAAATGGGGCAAATAATATATCGTTGGATAATATCAAAAATGCGAAACTTAGTCATGTTGAATGTTTTCTCAAATTCGCAACCGTTGGAGAGTAATTTGGGTTACGGTGAGACCCATCGTGCTGTTTTCCCGTCAGAAAAAACAGAGTACTTGTACTGATCTATGTGTGCATTTGTACTGATGTATTCTTCAGAGACTAATTTTGAAAGGTTCCGAAAAAAGAGTACTTGAACTGATGTCCATATGGTTTTTGTACTGATTGTGTTTTAACATACTAGACTTTACTCTGTTTTGGGTAATATTTTTGCTCGTAAGTTTTCAACGGTTTTATTGTATAGTCGCCTCTGTACTTGCATGGTTTATATCATCAAACTGGCTGATATTTTTTTAGAAAGAAAATGTTTTTTATTCTTTTTTTGAACTAAACATTTTTTTACAATGGTGTTCTGGACTTCTTTTTTTTACAACTTGTACTTTTCCCATTTGAATTGCATGGGTGCTTGAACTTTTACAATTTGAATTTCTATTATTTTTTTTATTTCGAACAGACCACCGTTTTTAACTCGTACTGATCAATATTTTTAATTAAACCATTTTTTCTTTCATTTGACAGAATTTTTTTCCACACATAATACATGTACATGAATCATATTACCCATAGGACCGACCTCAACACAAAAGTCATCGCCCTATTCTTGTACAGAACTTTGTAGATGTTTCTTTATACACATATTGAGTACTGATGCTATGTTTTTCTTTGAACTGGCATCAATTTTCTCTATACACATATTGAACTTTGTACGTGTTTTTTTATGCATTGATGATATAATACATGTTGAACTGCTACACCATAGCTAAAAAATCTATCCATGTGAACAATTATTTTACATTGAACTTTCATCAATCAACATACATCATTTTCCTTTCTGTTCACACACTTACAACAAACATTACATAACACATGCACAACTCCACGATCATACACACTTCTCTCCTGTAGCTTCTCCTCGCAATTGGAGAGAAATCACAAATGATTTTAGATACAAAAATCACCTCCACATGCTACCTTTAACAAACAATCAATTGGAGAGAAAAGCACATGTGATTTAACATACATAAATCACCTCCACATCCACCAGCTAGACTTGATGTTTGTTTTCTTCTACTTCCATGGTCATGCATAAGTTCGTACAACTGTTGAGCAAAAGCTCTTTCCCATGAAGTTGAAAACAAGCAAGAAAAGCTACACATCACAGGTTTTTTTTTGAACTTTTTTCCTTCTCTAAATTTTTTTCAGGCTATAAAGGCAAATTTTTACGTGTATCTACGAACATCAAACAAAATTAAACAAAACAAGATCCATGTGGCCGCGGACAAGATCGCTACAGCATTACCACCTCTATGCTTTTGAACTGATGTAACAAGATGACTAGAAGTTCGATACAAAGCCAAAGGACGACCAAATGGTACAATCTCAAAAGGCATAATTATTGGAGTCAAGCAACTAGGGAAAGATCCAAAGCCTCCACAACAACGACACCTGATTTGAGTACTGCTACGCCAGTTAAGCTCGGCCTTTCTTCTTCAGAAAAAGCCGCATAAGCACTTGCCTTTCTCACAGTCGCCAGGACCTGGAAAGATCTTCATGCATTCATCATTGCACATGCTATCTGTGCAAGGCTTACCGAGTTCAATGACCGTTGTCGCATAGAACTCAGGGGACACCCTACTGCCCGATGATGGTTCCTTGGCCAAAACGAGTGCAGGTCCTAAACGAAAAGAAGATGCATCACAAAATTGACATTACTGAGTACTGACTTAGATTTCATGTGCTCTATTTGATGAAACGCATGAGAAAGTATACTGTGTCCAAGAATCAGCAGCAGAGCAGTAAGAGAAACACCTGATACAATGTGCAACTAGGTAGCACTCCTCCAAACCATGTCGAGTGAGAGTAATAGCTAATCTGCAACTACATAGTACTCCTACACACGCAAGCAACCGTCTCACCGTCAGTGATGACCGCGGCGGCCGTGCATGAAATTAACATGTCTTTTTTTATAGATGTAAGTTCAAGCATATGAGCCACATCAGCAGACACTAATTTCAAAAATCTACGTGTATACAGTAAAGTGGGAATATCTTTACAAGGTTCTACTAGTAAACCAATTCATCAACACAAGTGCATAGATGTATGCATCTTACGTAAGTATGTAGATCAGGAATGGCCATCAAGCAAACATTATTGTTTTGTGTACGTACTGCTAATCATCATGACCACCCAGCCGTGTAGGAGCATGGTGGCAGGGGCTGAACCCAATTCAGACGTCGTGATTTAAATGAACTCACTAGCAGTAAGTTTTGTACTTCTGATGTAGTAATACATGGACTTGCTGTTGAGCATTAGTACAAGAACATCTAGTACATATTGAATCAAAGTTCATTTAGTAGTGAAGTACCCCCAGCCCCTGCAAAGTTGCAAATTTACTTCATCTCCACATTTTTTTGGACTGAACGTGCCACAATTTTTGACCTGTCCAGGTGTTGCAAGCAAAGTTCCTGGAAAGTAAACTTTAGATTTGTCATCTCCCCGTTTCGAAAAAAGATTTGTCATCTCCACACTTTTTTTCTGAACTATACTAGCCACATAATTTACATAAACTTTTTTCACATGCGAATATGAACAACAACCAAAAATGATTTGAGCAACTCACAAGCACAAAATACAATGCAATTCTTTCCACACATTTGTGACGACGTCTTCATTTTTAGCAGATGAGATAGTAGTACAGGTGTTTAGGTTCAGTTTAAAAAAGAAGAGAAAGGTGGAAACATAGTAGTTATAATTCTTGTAGGCATTTCAACAAACAGTGGAGGGTCACCCAGGGGAAGAAGAAATTGGGATCATGCATCAACCTGGACTGTTGTGTGTGCTCGACTTGGAAGGCTGTGCAGCACGTGGTAAAGATGGTGGACACGATTCTACTTGGACTGTTGTCCGCGCTCCACTTCGACGGCTGCCAGTAACCATGGTGGATGAGCTCGTGGTCGAGGGCGGCAAAGGCGACCACCGGGGACTGTAGGTGGTCAAGCTTGTTCTTGACAGCGAACTCACAACGAGGCAACGGTGAATGGCCTCGGCCGGCGGTGTTGGACCGTGGACGCAACGGTGCCAGACCACTCACCGGGACGAGGCGGAGTGGCGGCGGGGAGCATCGCCGAGGGCAGCCAGAAGGTTGCACCTTTATTCATGTTTTCAGTTCAAAGTTTTTTAAGAAATAACTGAACCAAATGATCTTGAGCTGATGAAAAGGATGCATCTTGACCTGATGTAAATTAGCACCATATAATATAACACTATTTTTTCATATGAGGCAAGACAACTAAGATTGAGAGAATACACTGAGCATCATGTTTAATTCTCAGGTCAGTGGTCAAATACTTATGGCAAGTATATTTGAACTAATGTATCCTTTTTCTAGTTACCGAATTGCTAACCACCCCAAATAAACTCCTAACTACTTATGGCAAGTATTTTTTGAACTGATGTATATTATTTCTAGTTAATAAGTTGCTATACCACAAGACTGCATCCTTAGAAGTGAAACGCCAACATCATTGGTTGTGTAAAAACACTCAAAAGAATTGCTTGCTGTACTATATTTTATAATACAAATTGTACTGAACTTCACTAATTTTGCACTGGAATTTAATACATCATACATACACGTTAAGTAATGCAAACATAGCAAACTCAATTTCTGTAGTCTCTAAAATATGGGAAACCCAAAATTTTCTAATGAGTGCACTTGCCTGGAGTTACCCACTGAACTTCTTGACTGACATTGGTTCTCCGGTTTTCTTTACACAACCAACTTCTTGTTTTTTTTATAAGTGAACTGATGGAAAACTTGACGGTGCACTTATCTATTTTGTTCAAGGTGAACTGATGCACTTGCAAAGTTAACTTATTATGTTCCTTTTCATACTGAATTGATGTCTTTTCATAAATAGGGAGATGGATTTAACTGATTTTCTAGGTACAGTGGAACTGAAGGAAAAGATTTTCAGAAAGGGGAGGTGGATTGAACTAAAGGCGTCGGTGAAGGCGTTCGAGGACAGGTGGCCGTGGTGGGGGCACATGCCACCATGGATGACGGACGTCACCGGGCGGACCGTGACGATGGAGGCCGTGTGGCAGCTGGACGATGCAGTGGCATCTTTTAATTTCAAGTTATCATTTCTTTTATTTCAAACTAATCATTTCTTTTATTTCAAACTGATCATTGTTTTTAATTCGTACTAGTCATTGCTTTTAATTAAAACCATTTTTCCTTCGAACCATTATGTGTGGATGTGTTGGAAAAGTGAGGTACCAGTCATTCAGTCATGTTCATGAACGGAGGGATCCTCACCATGTCCTATGCGCTAGGTCTACTCATTTTACAAAATGCCTTTTTGACTGAACTTAGTTGTACAGAAGTGCATGCGGTTTTATAAAATCATGAGAATGAATAAATTTTACACACCAAATTGACAACAGAATACACACCAAACTAATACTGAGTTTAGTATAGAAATTCTCTTTTCATGCACTGACGATATTTTCTTCTCTGTGTACCGGAGAACAAAGAACAAAAATACACACCGAACTGACGATAGAATACACATTGAATAAAAAGGAATTTCTTCTCTTTGAACTGATGATTGAATACATACCGAACAGACAAGAGAACAGTGTCTATTTGTTTTTTTGCTTTTTTCATCAATTGTCGTTTTTTACAAAGAAATCATGTACTGACAACACTTCTTCATATTAGTGCACAATGTTCAGTATTCTTTTGTCAGGTTATTTCATGGAAGGCAGTACAAGAAATCAGTGACAATAATCAGAGTTCAGTTTTCAGTGGCAATAGGTGTAGTAAGTGAAGTTGATCTGACCTCGTCCATGGCGGAGGTGAACGGCCTCAGGTATTGGGATCGGACTTAAGGCTTTCATCAAGCATCACTAATTCAGTTTAATTTCACCTTGGGTATTTTTGTTTTAGTTGATCTCTTGTTGGTCGACTAGTCCAGCGAGGAGAAGCAATGTGAGGCGTGCCGCAGCTAAGCCATGACCTGCGCCGAAAAGTAAGCTCAACAGTCACTACGATGGCCCAAATCCAACAGCAAAACTGAATATATGTAATACTCCAATACACACAAAATGCACACACTTAAGTTCAGAGAACCAACCCGTTTATGTTCAGGGAACAAATGCATTTAATCTCAAAGAACAAATGCTTCAGTTTAGAACATAGTTCCTGAACTTACTAATTAGTATAACATGTTCTGACGCCGGCGCACAATGTGTACGGAGTAGCTCTATTCTTTCTGTGTGAATGCTTAAGAGGGAAATCAACCTTGAATTGCAGGAGAGAAGAGAAGTCTATGGCCGTGGGGATGCCCCTTTGGCACCGACATCCAGCAGGGGAGCCTCCCACGGCAGTAACACACATTGATCTTTTTTCTGTGATTAATCATGAACTGATGATAAAATCCGTAGTGAACTATGACACCTAGTGTATGTTTCCTTTTTTGTACAGGGCATGATTGGAACTAGTACTAAGTAAGCAGTGTAGGGATTAGAAGAGCAGTGTATGTTAATCTCAATGCTCTTGAACTTGTCACGTTGCTTACCTCTTCATGTTTCAATAAATCCAGAAAACATATGTCGCAGAGGAGAGTCATTGAACGGCCACGAGTGTTGACGGTGAACGGCCTGTGGTGCTAGTGGTGAACGACCTGTGCGCCATGCTGACGGCCGGAGACGAAGGCCTGCCGGAGGACAGGGGACTGCCAGCTCGGGGACAGGAGGTCCGGCTGTTCGAAGGACGATGTGCGGCAGTTCGAGTTAGCGCCGAAGGAGAACCCGGTGGAGCATCTCAAAGGCGGTGTTGCGCCTCCACCACGATGGTGTGTAGCAACGACGAAGTGGGGACAGGACGGCAGCGGTACTGGTGGTAGATGGGGCGCTCGGTGGCGCACTGAGGGAGGGCGTGGGGCGGTGGCACGCTGGGAGAGTTGGCCGACGGCGGCGCGCTAGAGGGAGGGCCGGCCGACGTCTCACTGGGAGAAGGCCGGCTGGCGGCGCACTCGAGAGAAGGTCGGACGGCGGCGCGCTTGAGGCGAGGCCGGCCGGAGGCGCGCTGGGAGGAGGCCGGCTTGCGGCGCGCTGGGAGGGAGGCCGACCGGCGGCGTGCTGGGGAGGAGGCCGGCGTTGGGGAGGAAGGCGGCCGACGTTGGGAAGGGAGGCGGCCAGAGCTGGGGAGGAAGGCGGCCGAAGCTGGGGAGGGAGGCGGCCTGAGCGGGTGAGGGAGGCGGCATGAGCGGGGGAAGGCGACCACCGGAGCTGGGAAGGGAGGCGGCCTGAGCGGGGGAAGGCGGCCGCCGGATCTGGGGAGGGAGGCGGCCTGAGCGGGGGAAGGAGGCCGCCGGAGCTGGGAAGGGTTGCGGGGGACGACGCCCGACGGTGGAATGTGGAGGTGAATCAGAGGCTGCGGGGTGGGGAGTGGACAAGAGGTTTTCTTTTTTTTGTTTCTGGTCGAGGGCGCTGTATATAGGGGCGAGGGGTAACAGAATAGTCCAGCCCTATATATATATATAGGGTGGGTCTATTCTAATAACACCCCTTAAGAGCTTATTCTGCTAACACCTGACCTTATTCTGCTAACA
>NC_057798.1:528477705-528479408 GCF_018294505.1 Triticum aestivum
GGTGTTGCGAAAAACAGTGTCCGCATTTCGCTAATTTTAAAACTGCTCTTAAACCGTAAGGAATTAGAGAGAGTGTTCTACATGAAAAAATTTCATCTCGTCGATATCTTTCCAATGGCGTATCATTTGAATCATTCTGACAAGCGGTTTGTAAAAAATTTCGCGAAAAAGGAACGCTGCCACTCGTCGTCCGCCGAACCATTTTTAAAATTAATTTAAAACCGTAAAGAATATCAAAACCATTTCTACATATGGAAGTTGCGCCTTGTCCATAGCTTTCCAATGACGTATTACACGTCTCGTTTTGACAAACTGTTAAAAAACTGGAGCGAAAACAGTACCAAAAATTTCTAAAAAATTGAAAAACAGAATTCCGCGATTAAGTAAATTTGAAACTGCGCTTAAACCGTAACGAATTAGAGAAAGTAATACATATTAAAAAGTTGCGCCTCGATGTTATCTTCCCAACGGCGTATCATTTGCTTAATTCCGATAATCGGTTTGGGAAAAAACGCGAAAATACGCTCGCTGTCACTCCTTGGGCGCCCACTGTCTTCGAAACTGCTCTTAAACCGCGAGGAATCTCGAAAAGTGTTCAACATGGCGAAGTTGCGCCTAATCCATAGCTTTCCAACGGTATATTAAACGCCTAGTTACGACAAACGGTTAAAAAACTAGAGCAAAAACAGTACCAAAAAAACACTGCATGTAGTTTTTTCCGACGCGAAGTTCACTAGTCTCTCTATTGAAGTACCTTTTGTTACAGAAAGTGCAGTGCCCTCACGTCTCTGTATATATAGCTGTAAAAAATTTGTCAAGTCTGACGCCTCGTTGTCACGTCCTGTCAAAGCAGAGATTGTGCCCACTTACACTACAAAAAAAGAACACATCCGTGACATTTTAGGCCGAACGAAAAAAAATTCTGTCATACATATGACACTTCTATGACGATAATTGTGAAAAAAACCCGGTATCATCATAGATGTGGTGGGCTCCTACTTCTATGACAAAAAATCATGACAGAAAATGGGCTTTTCGTCCTGGGCGGGCCGGAGACGCAGCTGCATGACATTGTTTGGGCCGTCCATGACGGAAAAAACCGTGGTAGAAGCGAGGGGGAGGAAAATTTCAGGGAGTTGCCGGTTACGGTGGGAGGTCGGGGGCGGAGCGATGCGCGTTTCTCTCGTACGTACGCGCGTGTGTGTAAGGCGTTGGCTCTAACTGAACCCGAGCGAGGCGTTGGTCTCTAACTGAACCCGAGCGATTGCACTGCAGGCTACGCGTTACTGAACCCGAGCGATTGATTGATGGTTGTTAACTGAACCCGATGGAGCGATTCCTTCGCTACTGCTGCTAACTGAAGCCGATCGATGCTGCCTCTGGGATGAACAGTGAGCGTTGCAGGGGGAGGGGTGGATGAATAGTGAGCGGTGGCGTTGCCTCTGGATGAACAGGACCCCGTGGTGTGGAGGGCTGGATGAACAGTAGACGGTGGAGGGATGGCCGTGGAGGGGTGGTTGAACAGGACCCCGTCGTGTGGAGGGCTGGATGAACAGTAGACGGTGGAGGGGTGCCCGTGGAGGGGTGGTTGAACAGTAGCCGGTGGATTAGCGCACAGTGGAGGCTGGATGAACAGGAGCCCGTGGAGGCTGGAGGAGGTCGACGGTGGAGATGAACAGTATCCTGTGGAGTGCCGTTTTGCA
>NC_057798.1:528479418-528479975 GCF_018294505.1 Triticum aestivum
GGAGGTCCGTTTCCTCCGTTTTGCGGTATGCCACACCCCTCCCGATCAACAGGACCCCCGTTTCGACTGTAGGAGGTCCGTTTCCTCCGTTCTGCGGTACGCCAGGCCTCGTTTCCATCGCCTGTTCCGTCCAAGCCGGTTGGCTCCCACGTGTTCCGTTGCCTCCCGATGAACACGACGCATTCCGTTGCCTCCCCATGAACACGACGCATTTCATTGCCTCCCCATGAACACGACGCATTCTGTTGCCTCCCCATGAACATAAGCCCCCATGAACATGAGCCCTCGCCGTATGTATGTGCGACTAGGCGTTCGAGACCCCACCCGTATGTACACATACGTGGCCGTATTTTATTTCTTGCACCCTGGCCGCTGTACGTACGTGTACATGCTACGTGCGCGCCTCTACTATGACACGTGCGCGCCTCTACAACGACCAGTATGTTCGTACACGTTCGCGGCCAGAATGACAATGCTACGTACGCTTCGACCAGGTGGGTCCCGACTGTCAGACAGTTCCTTGCGTGTGAAAATGTAGCTGGTGGGTCCCAGCAGTC
>NC_057798.1:528479985-528484027 GCF_018294505.1 Triticum aestivum
CAGGGGGGTGAATCGTTTTTTTTTGCCCGGACGCACTTCCTTGCGTGCGAAGATGTAGCTGGTGGGTCCCAGCAGTCAGGGGGCGAATCGTTTTTTTTCGGACGCACTTCCTTGCGTGCGAAGGTGTAGCTGGTGGGTCCCAGAGTCAGGGGGGAAACGTTTTTTTTGCAAAATACGGTGGCCCATCCGGTGGGCCCCCGCTGTTAGGTGGAGGAATAATTATTTTGGGCATAATAAGGAGGCACTTCCTTGCTGCGGCCATGGACCCAGCTGTCAGCCTCTCCACGTACAGTCCACGTCCGATGGAAGTTGTTCCTTGACAATGTTGACCACGCCGCGCCGAGAGCACCACGGCGGTGG
The DNA here is from genome assembly GCF_018294505.1 of Triticum aestivum. Classification (NCBI taxonomy): domain Eukaryota; kingdom Viridiplantae; phylum Streptophyta; class Magnoliopsida; order Poales; family Poaceae; genus Triticum; species Triticum aestivum. The sequence goes on from NC_057798.1 coordinate 528,480,346, forward strand.
ATGACGGCGAGGCCCAGGAAGGGGACGACTCGGAGCCGGGGAAGACGCAACAGTGGATGCCCACACGAAGAGGAGTATGAGGGTTCACTGGTTTGGCTGCGGTGTGAGGCTGTTGTCGCCATAGATTAACAGGGGGTGTGGGTGAGTAGAGGGATGGCCTGGCCAGCGGTGGGAGTAGTAGGGGGCGGTGAGGCCTCCGCGGCATCACAACCGGCCACTAGAGGCAGGAGCACGCGGCACGACCGGCGCTGGTTTGGGCGGCTGGAGCAAGAAGACCAGAGGTTGAAGAAGCACTACAACCGTTGGATGAACATCGTACGGTAACATGAGCTAGAATCGTTCATATTGACTAAGTTGACAAATCCCTCCGTCCCCGTCAACTTGGTAGGCCCACAAGTCAGCCTCCCAGTATGCTGGGTTCCAGCTGGCAGGGGGAGTATTCATTTTTTTGTGCGTAATAAGGAGGCACTTCCTTGCGTGCGAAGATAGCTGGTGGGTCCGACAAGTCAGCGGGGGGCATGTTTTTTTCGCGAAATACAAAGGCCCTTCCGGTGGGTCCCAGATGTCAGGTGGAGGAATCATTATGTTGCGCGTAATAAGGAGGCATTTCCTTGTGTGCGGCCGTGGACCCAGCTGTCAGCCTCTCCACGCACAGCCTACTTCCAATGGTGTCATTCGTTGACCACGTTGACCATGCCGCGCCGAGCGCATCACGACAGCGAGGCCCCGGACAGCAATGAGCCGGAGATGGGAAGACACGGGAGTAGAGTCGCAGACGGAGAGGTGTACGAGGGTTAACTGGTTCTAGTGCAGTGTGGTTCGGCAGTCGGTGGAGAAGAACAGGAGGTGTGGAGGGTTGGAGGGATGGCCTGGCCAACGGTGGAGTAGCGCTTCATAGTGAAGCGTGCTAAGCAGAGCTGCTAGCAGCAGGAGGCGGGAGGTGGTCCCGACGGCGCTGGAGGAAGAAGACAAGAGATTGAAGATGGATGCCGGCCGTTGGATGTAAATCCAACGGCTAACATGTCAGAATCATTTGTTGACTAAATTTACAACGAGTTGCGTTGGCTTCGACCTATTGGCCCACATTTCAGCCTCCAAAAATGTGGCACGTATTCAACCCATTTTTTCAGAATTTACAGTCTTTTTTTTGCGCGGTAGAATATACAGTCAATTTGATCTTTTTTTGAATTACAGCCATTAGCTGGGCTGGGTGAACAATTAATGTAGCTTTCATGCGGCCCATTTACTTTATTTCCTAAAAATTACAGGCCATTTGCACTTTATCTAGATACACGATTTTGCTAGGCTGATTCTAATTATAATGTTGGGTTGGGCCAGCAATGTTATCAAAAAATAAAAAAGGGTTGAGCATTTTGTTATAAATATATTTAAATAATAAGTGATATTACTACATTCGTCCTTAAATCTTACCAAGCTTTTGTACACAATCACTAGGATTTTCGTGCCAAAACAATCCAGGATTTTATTTGTTAAGAAATTATTTTTATAAGTTAATAAGATGTGGGATATTGTTTTCTTACATATGTAAGTATCTGTTAAATATATGATGACAATAAAACTAATATATAATAACATATAAAATAATTTAAATATATATAATATAGTTAAAAGGGAAACATAAGTTGTACCTGGAGTTCCTATTCTTATATAGAAAAATAGAACACACCGCTGCGTTTTCTTCAAAAAAATACATAAACTGGGCTGCCAAAAATAAAACCTCGGATGGGAGGTCCATAGGCCGGTCGATACATGACGGCCCTAAGAAAATACAAACAGGCCCTCCCATCCGAGGTCGTGGGCTACGCATGTTAAAAAATGAAAGCCTAGACGGGGCAGCCCAAAACCACGTCCAACACTTGCCAAAACTCCGTCCCTCGTTTTCCCTTTGTTTCGCACACTCAACATTGTGTGGGCATTTTGACTGTGCATCATATGAAGATGTGCTATGCATGAATGTTGATCAGCATGATGTTAACTGGCTGGTAGTTCCATTTTTGACCACGAATAAAACTTCCAACATGATGTTAACCCTGTTTGAAAAGGTTGTGTTAATATAAATGCTTTGCCTCTGAAAGTTGCAGTTTCTTATCTGAAACTGAACTTGCAGTTTCTTATCTGAAACTGAAACTTGCAGTTTCTTCTCGTCTGCACTTTTATACTCCTATGAAACTACATTTTTTAAGTGCTAAAAATAGATCTCTAGAATTCATAAAATTCTTCATATGCTCAATACTACAAATCTGAAATTCAAAAGACATTCATATCTGAAAGTACTCTCAAAATACACAACACAAAACACAATTCACAACCTGCAAATACTGACAACCCTAAGCTCCATCTGACAATTCACAACCTGCCCGACTATTGGGCTGGGGGGCAGTCCCCTCCTATTCCTCGGCGGTAGACAGCCGCCCCGTGAGACAATGTGACCGGCGAGGGAGACGATGGCGGGGAAGCGTCGTCGGGCCAACTGCTTTTCACCTCTTGCAGTTGGGTTCGGTTGACGAAGACTCCACCGGCTCGCTCTGGCAGGACACCGTCACAAACGGCACCCTGTAGATGCTTGATGCTTCAATCTCTGGTGGATGCTCCATCTGGGATCGATACTCCCACCACCGCTCCCTCACGATCAGATTCGGTGAATCTGTTTGCTCCATGGCCCAGAGGAGCACCTCTATGTACTCCGGCGCGACTCCCTCCGGGAGTATCGCTGCCTTATCGCTCTGTTGCAGATATTTGGCCATGGATGTCGCCGTCGCCGCTAGTTGGTCCTTGTTGTCAAACCAAGACTGTATCTCCAACATCCTAGATAGCTTCACAGGGTCGCCGTCTGCGATCCTCACGTATCGGTTGTACTCCTCCATCAATCTACTTCTCCACAGCGCCTTCACTCGCCGGCGGTGGTTTTTGAATGGAAGAGGAGAGGAGCGGCGCTGGTTTTGGATAGAACGGGAGAGGAGCGACGCTGGTTTTGGACTGGAACAGGAGAGGAGGGATGGTGGTTTTGAAATGGAAGAGGAGTGGAGCGGCGCTGGATTTAGATTGGAACAGGAGAGGAGCGGCGGTGGATTTAGATTGGAACAGGAGAAGAGCGGAAGAGCGGCGCTGGTCTTGGAAGTATTTTTTTGTTGTTTTGTGTATTTTGGGTCAAAGTTTGACCACGTACTGTATGTGACAAGCAAAATGTGAATGCATGTCAGCAAAAATTGTATCGTTTGGTTCATATTTGAATGTACTTTCAAATTATATTACTTTTGCAACGTATAACATATATTTTATGTGCGAAAATCATGGTCAATTATGACCCAGAATAAAAGGGAGACTAGTTAATGTGGGGTCGCTTTCTTAATTGAAGGGTAAATTGATTTTGATTTTGATCCAGTCACAGCGCGCCGGCCCTCTCGCCCAATCCTAAATCGCTGCCGCATGCTCCTCTCCCTCTTCTCCATTGCAAAACCACCACCTCTCCTCTCCATCATCTCCATTCCAAAACCACCATCTCGCCTCTCCCTCTTTTGATCTTCTCCATTGCAAAACCACCTCCTCTCCTCTCCATCATCTCCATTCCAAAACCACCTCCTCTCCTCTCCATCACCTCCATTCCAAAACCACCGTCTCGCCTCTCCCTCTTCTGATCTTCTCCATTGCAAAACCACCTCCT
>NC_057798.1:528484294-528584787 GCF_018294505.1 Triticum aestivum
CACCTCCTCTCCTCTCCATCATCTCCATTCCAAAACCACCGTCTCGCCTCTCCCTCTTCTGATCTTCTCTCCATTGCAAAACCACCTCCTCTCCTCTCCATCATCTCCATTCCAAAACCACCTCCTCTCCTCTCCCTCTTCTCTATTGCAAGACCACCGTCTCTCCTCCCATCTTCCAAAGCTAGCACCGGACCACTCAGAACGACATCTATGGAGAGGATGCAGCAACGAATTAGGCAGATCGCCGGCGGTGACCAGGCAAAGTTAGCCAGGTTGAAGGAGATCCTTAGTTGGTTTGACAATGAGTGGGAGATTTCGAGGACGGTGCGGGCCATGTGGCAATGTATGCGAAAGAGCGAGATGGCAGCGATGAGGGCGGCGATGTACATGTACTCCTTGGCAGCAGTCACGCCGCAGTCCTCCGAGTTCATCGAGTATCTCCTATGGGCGATGGAGCAGACAGATTCGCCCGAGGCGACAGTCAGGCGGAGGTGGTGGGCGTACAGGTCGAAGGTCGAGCACCCAGAGGATAACGAATCGATCGAGTATGGTGTGCCATTCGAGAGGGTGCAGAGCCAGCCGGAGACACGGGAGTATTCGTTCTCCCACCGCAAGAGGAGGCCGGATGGCGCGACGTCGCTTCCCCGACGTTCTCCACGGTTCCCTCGATGCTCACCTCGTTTCAACGGCGGCGGTAGGGTTTAAGGTAAGCTTCGCACTAACCTAATATTCCACCTGCTCATGCTTACAATCAGTGTGACAGCTAATGAAAATCATGCTTACAATCAGTCTCCGAGTACTACGCCAATCACCCTAAAATAGCTCTGGACCTTTGGGTCAAAGTTGTGACACAGTGTACAAATAAAGAAAAATAGATTGGTGCTTCTTTTAGAAAAAAGTACTCCCTAGAAAACTGCCAATATAAGCTACTAGTATTTGGTTAGAGGATTTGTTGCCGAGAAAGATCCGTCAATAGAGAGCGCTACACATCCCACTGGTTGTGGTGAATGCCAATGCGTGCATGCAGCATGGTTGGTGTCGGTAATTTTTACTTGGCACACCTCGCACTCTGCATATATGCCGGTTCCATACGTACATTTGTGCAGTTCCACCAAAATGCAGCTGAATAACCCTGTTTGCACAGATAATGAAAAAGCGTGATTACATTATAGTGGCACTAGTTGATGAAACACACAAAATAAATAGAAGAAAATATTGCGATAGTATCATAGTATGCCATGCTGCGAGGGCGAGATGGGCCCTGCGACGCCTCATACGGTACGCCTCATATTGGACATCGTCCCAAGTCTCCCAGATACACCTTCTGCCAGTGATGAACATCAGTGTACAGCAGTAGTACAAGGAGGCGCCTTGAGACATTCAAATCTCTATTTTTGTACATATCAACTAAAATTAAGCACCCCAGTTTGCAGAAACGCTTAAACATTAACAATGGGACTAGTTGATGAAACATACTTTAACAAAGAGAAGCACTTTCTTTATCTACATTGGAAATGAAATGATAGAGATGACACTCGCTCTATTTTAACTGTATTATTACTTCATTTTATCAGTGACACTAGGGTCGAGTAGGTGGCAAACGAGGTGTACCGTGCGTCGCAAGGATGGAGGCCGAGGGTGCTTAGACTAGGATGCTGAAGCTGGCTCTTTCAGCCACCAACATGGATGATTCAATTCATGGGACCTTTTGGTGCAGTTCACCTAAAATGAAGCAATGTCCCGTGAGCTAGTAGCTTCTTCTTCGAATTTTTTTTAAGAAAAGGGCTCCATCCCCGGTTCCATTTCCATCAGAAAACGAAACCCACAAAGCTTCTTCTTCATTAGTTGCAATAAAATTGAGCAACATCAAGGTTGGTTGTGAAGCTCCTGGAATGCTCAACTATAATTTGGATATCATTTGTGCAGTTCAACTACGATCGAGCGTGAAATGTATACCTCTGTTTGCACAAAAAAGGTGGAAAGGACGGTGACTAACAAGTAACAACTGATGAAACATGCATGAAATGAAAAGAAGCATGTTCCTTATCTGAATGTGTCGGGGAAACTGATCCACGAACACCTATGGGAACGGCGGACCGAGCCCCTTTCGGTTCGGTGGGGGCGGAGATCGCACGAAGAGCGGATCGAGGCAAAGCACACGAGCAGTTTACCCAGCTTCAGAGCTCTCTAGAGAGATAACACTCCTACTGCTGCATGTCTGAGTGTATTGAGTTCTTGTTCGGGAGCGCTGAGTGCTACAGTACACACTAGCTGCTAACGAGACCGAGCGTGAGTGTTTTTCTGCCTTTGAACCCCCCTCTATGTTGCGCATGGGCCTCCTTTTATATGCTAAAGGGGTCACCGACAGGTGGCAACGTAGACAAGGGTAAAAATGGAAAAGGAATTGCGGTTGGTACAACTACCTGTACAGTGTATCATACCTAACCCTGACGGCAGGGGACAAAGGCATTAAATGCCCGTCTGCGTCGCCCAAATAGTGCAAAAAGGGACCGTCAGGGACGCCACCGCTTGCCACGATGGCAATCTTGTCAGCGTCGCTTGCCACCGTGCACCGCTGGCTGCACAGCCTCTTGCCACGCGCGCCTGGAAAGGTCCCAGGGCGACATGTTGGTGGATGTGCTGGAGCGTGGGTATAGAGTGGTAGCTTGCCGCGGCAAGCGCCTTGCCGCGGTCGTTGTCTTGTCGCGTCCGGAAGCTTGTCGCTCACCGGGCCTCGCCGAGACACGTGGCGCGTCGCGGCAAGTTCCTTGAGATGCCTTGGTTGGTCTTCCCGGCAAGCTCCTCTTGCCGGGGTCTCGTCTCCTTGGCTTGAATACTTTGTTCTTGAATGGCTCCAAAGGAACCACGGAGGACCTTGGCGGTCACCCGGCAAGCCCTGCCGCGGGGTGCTGCGATTGCCCGTGCACAAGTTCGGGATACTAGGGTACCCCTACCCTAGTACACCGACAGGAGCCCCCGGGCCTGGGCCACACACAGTGCCGAGCGCTGTTGGGCCAGGCCCAAAACAGGGCACGGGCACGTGCGGCCTGGGTTACACCGTATCTTACTCCGTATCCACCGCGCCCTCCCCGAATGGCACGCGTCGAATGCGGCATTGTGGGAGAGATCGTGGGTGGTTTCTTTATTCGGAAAGACGGAACATCCGCCCCCTCCCTCTTTATAAGCAAGGGAAACAGGGGCAGTTCGCCCATCTCGCCGGTTGCTACTCCAACCTCAGAAACCTCCGCCGCTCCCCCCTTCTTCCCAAAGCTGAGAGAGAGCAGCGCTCCGCCCCCCATCGCCACCAGCACCACCAACGCCGTCGATCTCCCCCACCACCTCCGCCATGGCTCCAAAAGCCGACAAGGGGAAGGGCGCGAAGTCGACCGAGGCGCAGCGGCTCGTGGCGCTGCGAAAGGAGCGGGCAACCTTCCCCCCAAGCTCGCCGCGAAGGAGCTGAGGGAGTACTACTACCTCTTTTGGTCGACGGAGACGCGAGCGCATCCACGCACGAAAGTACTCTCAGCCGCCGCTTTGGAACGGGCTCCGAATGGATATCCCTTCTTCGTGTTGTTCTTCTACTGCGGGCTCTGCCCGCCTTTCTCTGAATTTTTCTGCGACATTATGAACACCTACGGGTTCCGCCTCCTTCACTTCACCCCCAATGCTGTTCTGACCATGGCAGTTTTTGCACATCTCTGCGAAAACTTTGTCGGAGTCTATCCAAATGTAGCTCTTTTTCGCCACTTCTTTATGCCCCGAGTTGAGAGAGGGGAGCCTTTATCTGGCGGAATCGCCTGGATCTCGAGAGCTGGCAAGAAGGAACCTTATCTGGAGGGAGAGCTCCACGGCAAGTGGGAGGAATGGAGAGCAGACTGGTGCTGGATTGTTGAGGAGAACCCGCAGCCATTTACTGCCCAGCGCCAAGCCCCAATAGCGTGCGGCAACGATTGGAGCAGCGTGGCCCCGGAAGACGATAGGCTGAAGATTGCCGTCACCCGGATCCTACGCCTCAGGCTTGCCGGGCTCACTGTAGGCGCCGTTGGCGCAGATTTTCTCCGCCGCCGCATCGCCCCTCTGCAAGGCCGGGGATGTAGCGGGGCGGCAGACGAGTCAACAGCCGCCGCGCCGCGCGACACGCTCTACCGCGGCAAGCACTATTGTCGCGGGAGCACCTCACGCCGCTGCGGCAACTTGAGCGGGGTCCTCCCGGTCCACCGCTTCTGCTCTTGCCAAGCGGCTAAGGGAACCTACTCCTCCGCCTTGTCGCGCCGAAGGTGGGCCGGGCTTCGACCTCTCCGCGCTCAGCTCCGACGAGGAAGAAGAAGAGTAAGATTCTTTGCTGTACTAGTAGTTCTTCAATTCTTGCTGTTTTGTCTTGTATCTGATTTGCTTTACTCCGAACCCATTCCTTTTCAGGACTCTGGCCCAGAGAGCGGCGAAGAGAGCCAAGGTCCCGGTGATTGTTATCGAGGAGGAACCCATCGCGACAGCAGGGGACGTGTCCGAGACCACCTTGCCGGACCCGGCAACTATTCCCCAAAGCAGCCCCCAGCGCAGCCCCCAGTGTAAGTATATGGTTTACTTCCTGCTGTTAGGCGCGCATGGGTGCTCTTTTTTTGCTGACATCTGACTATTGGTTTGCGTAGGAGCAGAGCAGCCTCACCAGGAGTGCCCGGAAGCCGCTCCCGACATGCCATCTGCTTCGACTACACCGCCAAGGGAGGATTCCCCGGCAAGGGAGCGTTCTCCGGCAAGGGAGAATTTTTTGGTAAGGGGGAAGTCTCCGGCAAGGGACAGTTCTCCGGCAAGGGACAGCACCAGCAACCCCCCGGTGGCGGAGACCACGACTGTAGATCCTAGTACAGGTAATCCTCTTGCTTGAAAACTTCCCTTGGGTTCTTATTCTTTTGATTTTCTTTTTGAATATTTGCTTGACTTTTCTCCCTTTTCCGGTCGTCAGATCCATCTGCCACGGAGCCGATGGAAACCGAGGTCGCCGACGAGGAGAACGCGCACGGCAATACCGACGACGCCGCTGTCACCAAAGAAGAAGCCGACGCTGACGATCCCGCCGGCAAAGAGGCCTCCAAAGCTGCCACCGCAGAAGCTGGCGAGGGGTCCGGCGATCGCACTGACGGCCCCGAGGCCGCAGGAGCATCAGGCGCTACGCCGACCGTCGATCCCTCCGGCGCTGCTGCAGCGTCAGGCTCTGAAGAGCCCCAGCCCGGCGCCTATTTGAAGGCCGGCGATGGCGTCTTCATCAAGCTCCCCTGGGCGTCAAGCTCCAGGGCACCGGTCGAAGGAGAAATATTGGATGGAGAGGTGCTCGCCTCCGCTGGGCTGACGCTGGTTGATGCGCCGAGCAGTAGCAGCGGCGAGTCTGAGGAGGAGCAGCTGCTGCGGAAGCTGTTGTCGCTCTACCGCGCCCAACAGGCCAAGCTGGTATCCCGAGAAGCGCTTGTCGCGAAGGCGGGAGTGGACATCGAGAAGCGCGTGGAGGAGCTCCGGGGTCTCAACCAGGAAACTCTCTGGTCCCTGGCAGAGGAGCAGGAGCAACTCGCCGAGGAGCGGAAAGCCTTCCTCCTCAAGAAGGCTGAAGTTGAAGAGCAACAGCGGCTTGTTGCCGAGAAGCTGTCTGCGCAGGAAGGCGAGTTGGCGCAGCGGAAGGTCAACCTTGACAGCCACGAGGAGGAGCTTGTCGCGCGCAAGCAAACATTTGGCGGGGCTCTCAAGGAAGCAGAGGATGCTGCCGCAGCTGCTGAGGCCGCCAAGAAGGGGCTGGAGACGAAGGTGGCGCTGCTGGAGGCCGATCTCAAGGCGAGCGGCGAGGAGCTTGCTGCGCTCAAGCGTGAGCGCGAGAAGGACGCCTACACCCTTGGCAAGCTGCAGGGTCGTCTCGCCGAGAGGAGCAAGGAGCTTAGCGCCGCCAAGGACTCCAACGCAGATCTTGAGTTGAAGCTGACTACTTTGACCAAGACGCTGGACGGCGCCAGGGAGCAGGAGGTGGCCTTGAAGGAGAAGATCAAGGCCGACGAGGCGCTGCTGGCGAGTGTTGCCGCTGCCCAGAACACTTTTAGGGAGAATGTGGAGCACTGGACGGAGGGTCTCGTGGATGTTGCCGCAGCCATCGACAGGGAGCTGGCGCAGCTGGGGATTGAGGATCTCGGGTATTCCTCCGATGAGCACCTCCAACCTAGCGCCAAGCTCAGCTTGTTCTTCAAAGGCGTGGCGACGGCCCTCCAGCGACTCCGGGAGAAGATCCCAAAGCAGCTGGCCGACGAGTCGCGCAAGATCTGCACGGGAGCTCTTCAAAAGGTGCTGGTGAAGGTGGCCTTCCCCAACCCAGGCCTCAACCTCACCAATGTCCTCAGGACCTTGCCGCCGGATGCTGATCTGGAAGCGCTCAAGACCCTTGTTGCACCCATTGTGGACAAGGTGAGCGGGATCAAGAGGGTTGAGGGCGATCGCGTAGATTAGGCCGCCCGTTTTCTCTTTTTCTTGTCGCTGCTGGTCATGCTATGAGAACAATCTGTTAGAGCTGCGACAAACTATCTTGTAATATGACTCTATTTTGGGTAGTGATTGCTATGTTATTTCCTTTACTTGATTCCTTCCTTTGTATGTTTTTGCCCTACGCTTTTATGGAACTTGTCGGTGCAGGCACCTTAGCCGCGAGCGCTGAGTGCGGGATGTGAGCAGCCTGCTGGCGGTGCCGCTACCGACAAGAAACCTTGTCGCAACTAGTCGCAGCTCACTTAAGTTGTTGAGCGGAATCGAAACAAAGTAAGGGCGCAACTAGCTACGAGTTGGTTCCTCCGCGCACAGGTTTTCCATACAAAGCACGGTCGTTCGAGGAAGATAACTTAAAATTTTTAAAACTGATTGCTCAAACTTTAGCAACTTAGCTTTTCTATCGTTTGCTTCCCGGTAAGGCGAAACTTCCTCGAATGACGCTTGGTCCACACCATTATCTTCTCCTTTCCCCCCGGAAAACTTGTGGGCGAGGGAACCTTCCTTTCGGAATGCCATCTTCGGTCTCAAGGCGGACAGCGCTAGGCCTAGTGACTCGTTTCACCCGGTAAGGGCCTTCCCACTTTGGCGTCAACTTGTTGGAATTCTTGGCGGACTGAACGCGCCGAAGAACAAGGTCGCCTTCCTAGAGACTTCTGGCATTAACTTTGCGGCTATGGTAGCGGCGCAAAGCTTGCTGGTATCGAGCAGCTCGTACAGCAGCCTGAAGACGGCCCTCCTTAAGGAGCAGCGCGTCATCTTGTCGCGGCTGCTCTTGCTCAAGCTCATCATAAGCGAGCACTCGAGGTGACCCATATACGAGTTCCGTGGGGAGAACTGCCTCTGCTCCATAGACTAGAGCGAAAGGTGTCTGGCCAGTGGCTCGATTTGGCGTCGTCCTGATCGACCAAAGAACCACCTGCAACTCCTCAATCCAGTTCTTTCCACACTTGCGCAGCCTGTCGAAAGTCCTGGTCTTGAGCCCGCGCGGCACTTCAGCATTCGCCCTCTCCGCTTGACCGTTGCTTCTTGGATGAGCAACAGAAGCGAAGCAGACCTTGGCGCCAAGATCTTGGACGTACTGCATGAAGGTGCGACTCGTGAATTGCGTGCCGTTGTCGGTGATGATCCTGTTAGGGATTCCGAAGCGGCAAACAACCGACCTGAAGAACTTGACTGCTGACTGTGCTGTCACCTTTCTCACTGCTTCCACTTCCGGCCACTTTGTGAACTTGTCGATTGCAACGTACAAGTACTCAAAGCCCCCGACAGCTCGGGGAAAGGGGCCGAGGATGTCGAGCCCCCAGACCGAAAATGGCCAGGATAAAGGGATCGTCTGGAGAGCTTGAGCTGGCTAGTGTATCTACTTGGAATGGAACTGGCACGCTTCACACTTGGTTACTTGTGCAGTTGCATCCTGGAGGGCTGTCCGCCAAAAGAAACCTTGCCGGAACGCTTTGCCGGCAAGTGCTCTTGCGCCAATGTGGTGACCACATATGCCTCCATGTATCTCTGCCAACAGCTTTTGTCCGTCTTCCCGATGAATACACTTCAATTTCACACCGTTGAGTCTTCTTATGTACAGTGTGTTGTCGACAAACTGGTACATACTTGACTGTCGGGCTACTCTTTCCGCTTCTTCTTGCTCTTCGGGAAGTTCTCCTGTCTGAAGGAAACGGACAATCTGTTGTGCCCATGCTGGAGCTTGCGGCTCGACAACAAGGACTAAAGGCACATCTGTTGCTGCGGGAACATCCGCTTCTACGGCGAGAACCTGCGGCTCAGCCGGAGCTTGACGTTCCCCGGCAAGCTTGCCGGAGCAAAACTTGTCGGGAGCGTCTGCTTCAACGGAACAAACCCTAGGGCTTGTCGGAGCAGACTGCTCCTCAGCACCCTTGGTGTTGATCTTGGGGACCTTCTTGGCGGCGGCTTCGGGGAGCTCTGCCGAAAAATAGTCACCAGAAATCAACTTCCTCTTCTTGCTCTATCCAGTTGATGGCGTTACAGACGGTTGGGTCAGTTTGAGCACAAAGATCCCTGGTTCCACAGGTAACTTAAGTGCGGCGCACTTCGACAGGCCGTCGGCAATGTCGTTCTGAGCTCTTGGAACATGTTCCATCTGTAGGTCGTCAAAGTGCTCTTCTAGCTTTCTCACTTCATCAACGTAAGCTTCCATCAACGGACTCTGATAATTCTTGTTCACTTGGCGGACGACAAGCTGTGAGTCACCCCTGACAATGAGCTTCTTGATCCCAAGGTCTGCTGCGATCCTGAGACCGGCAAGCAAACCTTCATACTCTGCGGTATTGTTTGTTGCTTGCTCCTTGGGAAAGTGCATCTGGACTACGTACTTGAGGAGCTCTCCGGTGGGTGCAACAAGTAGCATGCCCGCACCGGCGCCTTGCAGCGAGAAGGCACCATCAAAGTACATCAGCCACTCTTTGCTTGCTTCCTTGACGTGGATGCTCGTTTCTGGAATTTCTTCATCTTGTGTTGGCGTCCACTCTGCTATGAACTCTGCCAATGCTCTGCTTTGGATAGTTGAAGTGCTCTCAAACTTGAGGCCAAAGCTTGACAGTTCCAGTGCCCACTCGATAATCCTGCCTGTTGCTTCTGGATTTTGCAGTATCCTCTTCAGCGGAAAACGAGTGACGACTGTGATCTCATGTGCTTGGAAGTAATGGCACAGCTTTCTCAAGGCCATGAGAAGGCCGAAAAGTAATTTCTGCACACCAGAGTACCTTGACCTAGCCCCCTGCAGAAGGGAACTGACAAAGTAAACTGGGAGTTGCACCATTCTCTTCTGCATCTCCTCACACGCCTGCGCAGATCCATCTTTGTCGGGACCAGAGCTTGTCGGTGAAGTCCCCTGCTTGTCGCTGGATGCATCTGCCGTGGTTGCTGGCTCATCATCCGCCTCCCTCTCCGCTACTAATGCAGCACTAACCACTTGATTGGTTGCCGCTATATACAGCAGCAATTTCTCTTGTGGCTTAGGTGCGACAAGTGTTGGAGTGGAGGACAGGTATCTCTTCAAGTCCTGCAGTGCAGCCTCCGCTTCCGGAGTCCATTTCATTGGACCTGCCTTTTTCAATATTTTGAAAAATGGCAGGGCGCGCTCAGCAGACCTAGAGATAAACCTGCTGAGAGCAGCCACGCAACCGGCAAGTCTTCGTACATCCTTGACGCGCTTTGGTGCTTCAATCTGCTCAATGGCCTTGATCTTGTCGGGATTGGCTTCAATTCCCCGCTGAGACACGAAGAACCCGAGAAGCTTGCCGGAGGGGACACCAAACACACACTTCTCGGGGTTAAGCTTGAGGTTGATCTTGCGCAGATTTGCAAAGGTTTCGTCTAAATCTTGAATCAGAATCGCCTTGTCCTTGCTCTTGACCACTATGTCATCCATGTAGGCTTCCACATTTCTGTGTATTTGTGGCTCAAAAGCGTCATGGACTACCCTTGCAAATGTTGAACCAGCATTCTTTAAACCGAAAGGCATCCGTACGAAACAGTATGTGCCACATGGGGTGATGAATGCGGTCTTCTCCTCATCCTCTTCTGCCATGAAGATCTGATGGTATCCTGAGTATGCATCAAGAAATGAAAGCAAGTCACATCCGGCCGTGGAGTCAACAATTTGGTCGATGCGCGGCAAGGGAAATGGGTCTTTGGGACAAGCTTTATTGACATCGGTAAAGTCGATACAAAGCCTCCATTTCCCGTTTGCCTTGCGCACGACTACAGGATTGGCCAACCACGTAGGATGCAGCACTCCTCTGACAAGGCATGCTGCTTCAAATTTCTTGATTTCTTCTGCGATGAATTCTTGGCGCTCCACTGCCTGTTTCCCGACTTTCTTCTTGATGGGCCGCGCATGAGGACAGACGACAAGATGGTGCTCGATTACTTTCCTGGGAACACCGGGGATGTCAGACGGTTGCCACGCAAACACGTCGACGTTCGCCCGCAGGAAAGCAACGAGCGCGCTTTCCTATTTAGGGTCGAGAGTGGCACTGATGGTGAAGGTACCACCAGTGCCGTCCTCCTTGGTGGACACCTTCTTGGTCTCTGGTGGAGCTGCCATTGTCTTCTTACACTTGCCGGTGGAGCTCGATGGTGCGTCCTCGATGGTAGTGCAGCACTCCGAAGAGGTGCGCTTGCCGGAGTGGGCATCAGAACTCTTGCCAGACTTGGTCTTCTTCTTCCCCCCGGGAGCTTCAACGGCAAGTGACTTGCGATCTGTTGCGGCTGCTGCTTCCCGGTAGATCTTGTCGGCGCAGATAAGAGCATCCTTCTTGTCGCCAGGGACAGAGATGACACTTATCGGGCCTGGCATCTTCAGCATGTTGTACGCATAGTGAGAGGCTGCCATGAATTTGGCGAGTGTTGGACGGCTGAGTATCCCATTGTAAGGCAATGGAAAGTCAGCAACGTCAAAAGTGACCCTCTCAGTCCTAAAGTTCAACTCGCTGCCAAATGTCACCGGCAACGTGATCTTTCCCTTCGGCTTGCTCCTTCCCGGATTAATTCCTTGGAATGTGCCGGTCTCTTCGAGCTCGCTATCAGGGATCTGGAGTTTCTGGAGTACCGCTGAGGAGATCAGGTTCAAGCCGGCCCCGCCGTCAACTAGCATCTTAGTGACCTTGAGGTTGCGGATAGTTGGTGAAACCAACATCGGCAAGCACCCGACCGCAGTTATGCGATCAGGGTGGTCCTCAATATCAAAGATGATAGGCGTGCTGGACCATTTCAGAGGCTTGCGTGACTCAACGGGTGGTTCAGCCACATTGACTTCCCACACCCACTGCTTGAGCTGGCGGTGTGAAGTATGCAGAGAAGCACCGCCGTCAACGCACAGGACCTGTGTGGCTTTCTGGAACTCCTGCTCATCGGTCTCGTCATCATCCATATCTTCATCGTCATCGTCATCTTCATCCTTGTCGCGGCCGCGGGGAGGTCTGTCTCCTTGCCGCTGCTTGGCCTTGCCGCGGCGTCCTCCTCGGCCGGGGCATTTCTTGCCGGCTCCTCCAGCACCTTCCTGGGCCTTCTCCTTGTCGCGTCGCTCGTATTCAGCCTTTTGCTGCTCGACAAGCTGCTCGACCTTCTTGCAGCTCTGGAGGTCATGGCCCTTGGTGCGGTGGATCTTGCAGTACTGCTTGTTGGTGCCGTCCTGCTTGTTGGCGACCGCCACAGCCTGGTAGTTTGTGCCTGCGGCAATCTCCTCGCCGGAGCTACCAGCTTTGGCTTTCTTGGCGCCACCTCCATTGCCGGACTGCTCAACGACTAGCACATCTTTGCCTTTCTTCTTCCTGTTGTTCCGCCGCCGGTTTTTCTTTGCCGAGGCAGCATCCTCACTTCCTCAGCACGTGCACACTTGTCGGCCAGGGCATATAGCTCACTGACGTCTCTGATCTTGCACATCGCCATCTCCTCCCGCATCCTGCGGTTTCGCACGTTCTGATGGAACGCGCTGATTACCGCGGCAGGGTGGACATCTGGGATGTTGTGCTGTACGCGGCTGAATCTCTGAATGTACTTGCGCAGGGGCTCTCCTTCCTTCTGGGTGAGCAGATGAAGGTCGCTCTCTTGGCCATGAGGCTTGTGGCCGCCTGTAAAGGCGCCGACAAACTGATGGCATAGGTCTGCCCAGGAGGATATGGAGTTATCTGGCAAGTGCATGAGCCAGGACCTAACATTGGGCTTGAGCACCAGCGGGAAGTAGTTGGCAAGGATCTTGCCATCCCGCCCCCCGGCAGCTTGCACCGCGATGGTGTAGATGCTGAGGAACTCCGACGGATGCGACTTGCCGTCGTACTTCTCTGGTACGTCTGGCTTGAAATTCTTCGTGCTGGGTCACTGGACTTGCCGCAGCTCACGAGTGAATGCAGGGCAACCTACCGCGTACGGCAAGTCGCCTGGTTCCCCTGGTGCATGCATGTCGACAGAGGGCCCATCGCGCTGGTCCGATTGACGCCGCGCTTCTCTTTGGCGCTCGATGCGAGTACGAGCGTCTTCTTGATGTCGTTCGTGAAGAACTTGGCGCTGATCGCGACAAGCTCGTGGATCTGATGATGCGGTGGAGTCGCTGTCGAGGTGGATCCGGCGAGTCGGCGATCTTGGCCTTCGGGGTGGAGAGTGCATGGTGGTCGCACCCCCATCGGTTTTGTCGCCATCGGCTCGTGCCTGGCAGTCCTGCCGCGACAGCGATGTACTCGGCTGCCGTGGAGTGTCGCCGTTGGCGAAGCCGATGAGACTCTGAATGGTGGCCCTCCATTCGTCGATCTTGTCTGCCGTTGGAGGGTAATCCAGGAGAAGTTGAGCTCGCGCCAAAGCTTCTGCTGGAGTGGTGGGCGGCAGTGGCGAACGGTGCGAGGAGCGGGATATGCTCGGACTTCTAACTATGTTAAAAGGAGCAGTATCCCGTCCAGGCGATCGTGTCTCGCTCGTGCCAGCATGTTGGCGTGCATGCTGGTCTTGAGCACCCCGAGATCCACCGGCTCGATCTTGGTCCAACGAACGTATGGCACTGCGAGTACCATGACGCTGTCGGTCCTGCGCCTCCTGAGATGGGTGCGGTGCATGTACGGACACCAAGGTCTGCGGAGCCTTGTCCTTGGACCTGGCAGCACCGTGAGCTCCCTCGTCGATGCCCGTTCTTCCGCCGGCGTCTACCCCACCACCCATTTGCTCCGGTGGTGGTGGGATCGACGTGGACGGAATAGCTGCCTCCGAAGCCTTCTTCTTTGGTGGCATGTCGATGAAGAAGATAAAGATCTAGCTCGTGTGAACGCCGGATCAGGTTCACACAACCTCGATGCCCCCTACCTGGCGCGCCAAAGATGTCGGGGAAGCTGATCCACGAACACCTATGGGACCGGCGGACTGAGCCCCTTTTGGTTCGGCGGGGGGCGGAGATCGCACGAAGAGCGGATCGAGGCGAAGCACACGAGCAGTTTACCCAGCTTCGGAGCTCTCCGGAGAGAGAACACTCCTACTGCTGCATGTCTGAGTGTATTTAGTTCTTGTTCGGGAGCGCTGAGTGCTACAGTACACACTAGCTGCTAACGAGACCGAGCGTGAGTGTTTTTCTGCCTTTGAACCCCCCTCTACGTTGCGCATGGGCCTCCTTTTATATGCTAAAGGGGTCACCGACAGGTGGCAATGTAGACAAGGGTAAAAATGGAAAAGGAATTGCGGTTGGTACAACTACCTGTACAGTGTATCATACCTAACCCCGACGGCAGGGGACAAAGGCATTAAATGCCCGTCTGCGTCGCCTAAATAGTGCAAAAAGGGACCGTCAGGGACGCCACCGCTTGCCACGATGGCAATCTTGTTAGCGTCGCTTGCCACCGTGCACCGCTGGCTGCACAGCCTCTTGCCACGCGCGCCTGGAAAGGTCCTAGGGCGACACGTTGGTGGATGTGCTAGAGCGCGGGTATAGAGTGGTAGCTTGCCGCGGCAAGCGCCTTGCCGCGGTCGTTGTCTTGTCACGTCCGGAAGCTTGTCGCTCACCGGGCCTCGCCGAGACGCGTGGCGCGTCGCGGCAAGTTCCTTGAGATGCCTTGGTTGGTCTTCCCGGCAAGCTCCTCTTGCCGGGGTCTCGTCTCCTTGGCTTGAATACTTTGTTCTTGAATGGCTCCAAAGGAACCACGGAGGACCTTGGCGGTCACCCGGCAAGCCCTGCTGTGGGGTGCTGCGATTGCCCGTGCACAAGTTCGGGATACTAGGGTACCCCTACTCTAGTACACCGACAGAATGACAATCCTACAAGGACAGTAGCAATTTCTAAAGAAATGGCATTGCTAGATATTAGTGTGGGCATCAGGATTAACTATGACAACCGTTAAATACAACATTACTTTGGGAACGGGAGAGTAGGCGGACCAGGACAGTTGCATTTCTAACGAAAAGAACCAACTTATCTTAATGGGAAATTTTAGCACGACATGTAAAGAAGTGCCATTGATTCATATTACTGGAGGCATTACATTGAAAACAACATTGGTTTAACGTGTCCTTACATTTAACAGTGCGACTGCTACATTTTACCAGTGGCATTACATAAGAGTGGCTCGGGGAAACAAACATCAGAACAGGATATCTGGGTTGGTCCCATTTTTGTTCGGTATAGCCACCTTATACTGTGTGAGGCTAGCAAATCTAGTGCTGGACTTACTCTGTTGACTTGTCCCCCAGTCCCCACTTTCTTTCCTTTTTCAACCAATAAATCGGGTTTATATTGAGTTTGTACTGCGTTTCCCTTTATTCCCCTATTAGACCTAGAGACCAGTTGGATAGCCAGTCTCTGCTACTTTTCGCCCCCATTATTTCCTCTTTCGACCAAGTCCTAGATTCAGGTAACAAATCCTCCCCCACCCCCACCCCATTTCTTCCTTGTTTGAACCAAGTAGTACTAGATTCGAGTGCATGAACTAGTTTTACCTCTTAAACATAAAAAAATTAGGTGGTTTTCGAACAGCCGATCGATCCTATCTACGAGGGGGGCCTGAGAAATAGTAAAAGTTACAAATGCAACGACATCAGGAGCTCGGGAAGTAGAGCAAGGCCAGTTTCGAAGGAAGTTATACCTGATGGTCGCCGGGATGTCGCTAGGTGGGCGGCGGGAGGCCGGATCTTCCCACACTACGGCACCAAGGAAGAAGGGGTCGGAGGCCCTCCGTCGCCAGTAGTGCTTGGGAGAGAATGGCAAGGCAGGCTGATCGGGATGCGCCCAACAGTGGGTAAGAGTCGTCACCGAGGATGACCGCGTGAATGTTGCACCTTCTCACCTTCCCGGCGGAGAGGATCCGGCTGGATCTGTTACCAGCGGTGAGCAGAGAGAGAGAGAGAGAGTGTGGCCACCGCTGTCGTGTTTAGATCTGGAGAGGCCGAGACGTTGTGAAGAGAGCAACACTAGCAAGCAAGCGCGGAGGCTCCTGCCAATATCGTGGAGTAGTACTTAGTTTTCTTTTGTCTACCGGAGCCGGCTTGACCTCGTCAATGACTATCGAGAAGTCTTCATGCACGTGGCCCGGAGGCGCAGTTGTCGTCATTTTGATTTGAAGCACCGGATTATAACATATAACACGAAAAAATGCCACATGACAAGAAATCATAACCTCACTGCCCAAAGGAGACAACATGAATCACGACGGACAAACTAGACGAGGAACAAAGCTCAAATTAAAGATAAACTCGTAGAAAAGGGGTCCGTCAATAGATGTCCTAATTAACATAGCCGGCTTGACCTAGATGGCAGCCGAGTAGTCACTATTCGTGCATGTGCCCCCAATGACTAGCCCAACTCAGTTGTCACTGTTTAACCCTCGCAGAGATCCGAAGCACATGACACATAATTTTGCGAGATGACAAGAAACCTTTTTTAGATTTCTCACCCCAACTATAGCCATGGACAACACAACCTGCACGATATGTAGACGTTAGCCAATCCAGGCGTGTCTGCTGGAGTCTGGTCACATGCATGGACGAACTGATCTTCCGTGTCTTGTAGGGATCGTCCAGGCACCAACGTAGTACAACACTTCTCTAGTACTATCTCTCGTCTCCTCTTCTATTAAGTCACCCGACTTGCGGGGCCGGGGAGTGTGCCTATGGTCGGTTCTCAATTGCCGTCCCACATGTGTGTGCGAACGCAATATGACACGCGTTCCATTCGGAGAGCAGCATCCCAGACCGACCGACCGTCTGGGGTGCGACACGAACGCGACGTGCGTGCTATATACTCCGTACATGTGTACCGCCGTTTTCTAGATGATTTGCTCCATGGCGCGGGCGCAATCCCTGGATATAGAATTAGTATACTGTATACTATTTAAAATTCGAGGGCGGGGCTTTTCCTGCCCGGTAGGCGGCGGGACAGTTCCACCTAGTTGGTTCGACAGAGACGCGAGAAGACGAGGGAGTAGGCTGCTACAAATGTAGGGCTGTGTGATTTGACAGTGAGTTACTACTGGACAGGTGGGGCCCCGTGGTTTGACTTGCCATTATCATTTTAACTGCGATGCTACGACTGGCGTGAGTCTCCCGATTCCTGACCACCTCCATACAGGTGCCTCTCCCAATGCTCCACCATGTAGTAGTAGAGGCTGGCTCTTGCATGAGAGCCCACTTCTCCACTTTTTCCTTGCCTCTCTTTCCTCCACATATGCAAAAATGCCATGTAAAGCGCACTATTGTACTTACTTACTCCTACAGGTGCTTAATCTTGCCACATATGCATAAAGTCTGATGTGGCAAGTTAATCAAGAATAGAGAGACTAGTTTGGTGACCCAAGGAAGAAACTGTGCTAAGCGCGTGTACCTAGGTGAAAGACAATTTTGAGTCTATAGCTAATTAAATGAAGCAAACTTAGCAACACCATTTCATTGGAAGAGGTCACTCCTTGGCAAATGCAATAAATACTAGTACTCCCTGTGTCCCATTATATAAGAACGTTTTTGACACTACATAGCTAGTGTCAAAAACGTTCTTATATTATGGGACGGAGGGAGTACGAAGAAAGAGATAGAGAGGAGTAAAAAATACACTTATAGCCAACCTTGTTGTAGTATGAGTGACTAAGTGATGACTATGTATGACATGCCAACATCAGATAGCCTAACGCACCGTGTTAAATCTCCAAGGGCGCGACCACGCGAGCGACGCGACGGTCGTGGTAGGCGCGACCATGATACGGGCTGATGGCAGCCCTTGGATCTGAGATCAAACGGTCACATGCTAAGTTGCTCAAAATTTTAAGAATAACCCTCCAGGATAGGATATTCACCCATAGGTCTAGAATCACGCCATGCATGTCAGGACCCCGACTCAATGCCACATCGATCTAGCATGTAACACCTCATATCACTTTGCAGCCTCACGCACGGTATCCCCACGGGTGTCGCCTTACCTTTGCCCGGGACCGTTTGCGCCTTTTGGCACACATATATGATAGTGTCGCTAGCATCCATATGATAAGGAGCCCGGGCTGACATGGCTACTCGTAAACCCAAAGTGGCACAAACTTACATGGGCAGGCATCCATGACCCAGCATCGAACATGTCGATCATCAGCGAGTGAATCCAGGCTGTAGCACTGGGCTAGCAGGACTCCGGTATTCATCGCGTGACATTTCCCCGAAGGGACAGACACAGGAACGAAGAAGGACACATGCCGGCCAGCCTAAGTGTTCCGGAGCAGTAGCAAGCTACCATGGCTCAATGGAAGCACTAGGAGACATTTCCCGTAAGAGAGGCTACTAAGGATAAACAACTAGATAGTCAGATCCCACACAAACCAAGCATTTCAATAACATACACACAATATGCTCGATATGTGCAAATACAACAAGGCATCACAACATGACTCTACAACTCAAGTATTTTATCCAATAGGCTCCGAGGAGCGAGATATTACAAACATGGGTCTCATGATCCAACATTCAGAGCATACAAGTCAAAACACAAGCTGAAGCTTAACATGTCTGAGTACAGACATCTACAAATGAAAAAGGCTGAGAAGCCTGACTATCTACCAGATCCTGCCGTGGGCACAAGATCGTAGCTGAGGTAACAAGCTAAACGTCGAAGTCCATGCGGAACTACTAGTGAGACGGAAGTCTCTGCAAAAAACATAAAATAGGCAAACGTGAGTACAAATGTACCCAGCAAGACTTACATCAGAACTATCTACATATGCATCATTATCAACAAAGGGGATGGTGGAGTTTGACTCCAGCAAGCCAGCTTTGACTCGATGGCTAACCTGAACTACGACTGCAATGTAACTCTTTTGAGGTGGCGCACACGAGTCCACATATTCACCATATCAATACACCACTATGGATCCGCTCCCGTCTCCCT
The DNA here is from genome assembly GCF_018294505.1 of Triticum aestivum. Lineage (NCBI taxonomy): Eukaryota > Viridiplantae > Streptophyta > Magnoliopsida > Poales > Poaceae > Triticum > Triticum aestivum. The sequence goes on from NC_057798.1 coordinate 528,502,677, forward strand.
ACGAGAATGCCATCCATAGCACTCACGCTTATCTTGCGTATTTTAGAGTATCCACTTTCACTTGTCTATGAACTGTACAGGCAACCCAGAAGTCCTTTACCGCAGACACGGCTATTCGAATAGATGATGTTAACCCTGCAGGGGTGTACTTCTTCACACATGCTCTCGCCACTTACCGCCATGTACACGTCATGTATCTCGGCAACCTTCAAGCGAAAGCCTGGCGAGGGTGTCGGCCACGACCTGACTAACCACACAAGACTCTAATCCAGGTTTATCGCCTATTCGGGTTCCATCCGCAAGGAGATCCGGCTGGGGTGTCGCTCACGGCCCCAAACGATGTGAGCAGGGTTCCCAAGCCCACCATCCGGGTGCCACTTGGTACACCGTGCCACCTGTGCCTAGTCTGTCCCAAGCCCACCCTGCCGGGTGCCACTCGGTAGAAAAATAGCACTACCTACAAACACCAGAAACTAGTTGCGACTCCTGGACAGAGATCAAGTTGGTTAATAAGTCGAGAGAGTCAATTAAGGATCCCAATGTGTGGTAGTAACTGTTTCATGGATCACAAACACAGAACTTAGTTCCTGAGGACGGCTTCAATGAGACAACCCACCATGTACTCCTACATGGCCTCTCACTGCTACCTTTACCAAATCGTGTTCACATACTTAGCTCACACACAGTAGGACATGTTTACACCCCTCTGATTCATCCCCGATGAATCAGACCTGACTCAACTCTAAGCAGTAGCAGGCATGACAAACAAGCATGAATGAGTAGGCACATCAGGGCTCAAACAACTCCTACTCATGCTAGTGGGTTTCATCTATTTACTGTGGCAATGACAGGTCATGCAGAGGATAAGGGGTTCAGCTACCGCAGCAAGTAAAAGATGAAGCTTTGTTGTCCTAATGCAGTAAAAGAGAGCAGGAGCGAGAGAGTGGGATTGTATCGAAATGAACAAGGGGGTTTTGTTTCCCTGGCACTTCTGAAGATAATATAGTTTCTTCATCGGTGTCATCGAACTCATCGTCGAAACCACGTCTATCGAGAGGGGACAAACACCGGAAAACAAGGAAGAACACAATCAATGCAATACAAAATATGATGCATGATCATGACATGGCAAAATGAGTGTGTTGGCCTAATGCAACTATAACCAGGGTGGTTTGAGTCATTTTGAACCAAAGATTCAATTTCAAACTCAAACTATGAATTCAAATAGTTCATTATCATGTTTTGATCTAAAGAGCAATGTTAAGTTGTTTAAACATGCATGAAAACAGTGCAGATGGATAGATTGGATTTTTCTGATCATTTTTCATATATAAATTATTTCGTTTGGAGTTATGGTTGAATTTATATGATTTTTAGAAGTTTTGACCATTTTCTGGAATTTCTTGAATAAACTTAAATCCAGAATATGCTTTACTGCGTCAGCATGACATACGTGTGATGTCAGCAGGTCAACTGGGTCGGCCAGGTCAAACCTGACGGCTGGGACCCACACGTCAGTGAAACAACTAATTAACAGGGTTAAGTTAATACTAACTAAACTGTCAGTGGGGCTTGGGCCCGCATGTCAGTGAATTAGCGGGTTAACTAGAAGTTAATTAGCGCTAAGCTAAAGTTAGCAGGGCTCTGGGCCCACTTTGTTGACCCCGGGGAGTCAAACCCCAGGTCAACCGAGGTCAACTCGCCGGCGGTTTGACGCCGACGACGACAGACGTGGCGGAGGGCTTCGGAAAACGCCCACAGGGCTCGGTTTTGGACGCCGTTTGCGGCTATGGAAAGCTGAGACTCTCGCGCATCCAACGGAGGCAACAGCTCGCACCGGAGTGGACTAAATCGACGACGGCGACAACTTTTGCGGTGGCCGGAGTTCGGCCACGAGTGGGGACGTGGTTGCGGTGGCCGTGGTGATGTGTGTTTAGCATCTTTGGCGTCTACGGGTTGCGGTGAGTACGATGGGCACATGCCCGGGACCAAATGGTCACCGGAGCATTACCAGCGACGAGCGCGGGCGGCGGCGGGTTTCGGTCAACAAGGGGGCGACGGCTAAGGCGTGTGAGAGCGAGAACGGAGAGGGGGGAGAAGGGGAAGGAGCTCACGGCGAGTGCAGAGGTGGCCTCGGCGTGCTCGGGGGAGCACTGGAGGGAGCGGGGCGGCGAGAGGGACCTCCAGCGGTCCGAGGTTGAAGACGGCGACAGGGCGGTGCTGCGGTGCGTCCCAACTTGCTTGACTTGGCGGAGAGGTCGGGGACGATGTGGCGGAGCTCCTGAAAGAGTCGAGGGGTCGAGGGGAAGGCGGTGGTTGTGGTGGTGGCGAGCGGCGTCGGCGGCAGCGCTCGGTTGCGCTCTGTTCTTGCGAGAGAGAGGGCCAGAGGAGGGGATGAGGACGGGAGGAGAGTGAGAGGAAATCGAGGGGCTGCGTGGCGTCGCCTGGTGCATCGAGGAGGAGCCAGGCAGGCTGGGAGGGAGGAGGTGGCCACGGCGTGTGGCTTCACGCGCCGGGCACACGCCCTCGCCTACTGGCGCGAGGAGGAAGGCGACAGGGAGGAGAAGGTGGGCTGGGCCGGCCAGCTCAGATGGGCCGCACAGAGCAGGGCCTCTCGGCTGTAGGTAAGCGCCAGGTTACTCTCTCTCTCTCTCTTTTTCTGTTTTCTATTTCTGACATTTGTTTTAATTTGGTTTTTGAACCAAACTAATTTTGTTGCTTCTGATAAATTTTGCAGGGACTTAAAAGGATTATTCCAGAGCCCCTCAACAAAAATCAGAATTATTGCAGTAATAAATTATTTATAGTATTTATTTGCTCCAATTCAAAATACAATATGTGTTAATTCAACAATCCAAAATGTCATGCAAAAATGTGCATCACCTCTGGTTGCTGTTTCCAGCATTTTCCAAAAATGATGAACATTTTTGAAGGCCATCTGGGTTCACTGAAAAATATTTTAGTTGAACCTGGTGGATTCCTTTTTTTAATGCTAGGGTTTGAACATCCCCCATTTCAAGTTCATTTGAAAAGTTAAACATGATGCACACATGAAGGGCTAGCCTACTGCATGCCAGGACAAGGGATGTGACAATGCAACCGTTGGATCTCAGGTCCAAGGGCTCTCGGAAGCCCGTATCATGGGAGAATGGAAAGCCACTACCCTACCGTTCGCACGCTGGCAGTTCGCTCCTACTCTTTCCCACACGTCCTTTAATACTACGGCGGTTCGCTCCTAGTCGTCCCGTCCATTCACATTACGGCAGTTCCTCTAATCCTAACCCTCCTCCCAAATCCATGGCGTCCCAAATCTCCCCGATCGGCGGTGAGTACAAGGTTAGAACCATCACCGGCGATGAGTTTAACGTCATCTACACCCGTACTTTCGCGATGGTGAAAGGATGCCTTTCTCGCTTCAGACGCATGTTAGAAAACTCACATGATGAGTGGGTCGCTAGGCTAGATGTTGAGTACACCACAGTCCTGGGACGAGAGAAGGATCTAAAGGACGAAGAGAGGAAGAAGCCCGCCGTGATCCAGGTTTGCGTACATAACATTTGCTTGGTCTACCACATATGCCATGCTGACGTTGAGTGCCAGGATTATAAGAACTTCCTTGAGGACAAAACAGTCAAATTCGTTACTGTAGACTTTAAGAACGACAAAGAAGTCCTGCGTCGGATAGGCCTCGTTGTAGGCAACCCCTTCAACCTCCAGAAGAATTGGCTGGTGCCCTCTTGTCAGCCCTCAATGCTGACCCTGGCAGGAGCCATGGTTCATCCTTCATACCGCAAACTGGAGAAACCTCATTACACGTTTCATCGTCATGCATGGCAGCGGAATGTACTAGATATAGACCACATCCAGTATGCTGCAATGGATGGCTACCTTTGTTTCAATATCTACAAGGGTTGGATGAAGAGCAACAGCCAAGTTGGCGGTTCAAGCAAAGAAGTATCGGCAAGAGGAAGAGGGACAAGGACGAAGTCGAGGACGTGGACGAGGACTCCGAGTAAGGTGGCAGTGTCGTTGCTCATGGCAGTTCTAAACTTCTAATGCAGTGTCTACCGGATTAGTTGCATAGTTTAATTTCAGGTGTACTTAGTTTAATTTGAGGGGTGTGTTGTGCTGAGCCCCCAGCAGAACTATGTTATGTTTCTTCTCGTTACTTTAACTCTTCAGTATGTACATACTAGTACTAGTATTTCTTTAATAGAATTTAGCACCCCAATTAAGCACGTACTAGCTTTTTTAATAGTACTATATGCATAATTTGGCGACGAGCGCTCTCTATATGTACCATCTTTTTTTAAAATTTCAATTTTTGCTCCATGGCGCAATCCATCGATAGTGGTGTACTACTGTACAAAAGTATACATTTTTTAAAAGGCTAGCGTACTGTTCATCACACATATATATATAGCCAGTTAAATTCTCAACCTAGAACGATGTGCATGCCATGTAGTAAACCGATCCGGAGGAAGTATAGTAAAAATGAGGTGATTTTACCCAGCGATCGGCGGGGGAGCATGGCCTGTCCTGCGGTCCCATGTGTCATGATGTACCAAGGCATGCACATGTCCCTCTTGAGGCAGAAGCAATACTAGTACGTGGTTTGAGATGATGTCGAACCGAAGTGTGAAATAATGGTTGCTTCGTCCGTCTGGAAGGTGCGGCATTGTGATTTGACGTCTCATTGCTCATTACTAACACTGGGCCGGTACGAGTGGGGTGCGTCCCCCTGCTGTTCTGCACTGTTATTTCGTGCTTGACACGTCAACCCGGTTGCACATGAGATGACCCCCACATCCTTTGTCAAAATAAACAACACCCCGATCAATGCATTTCACTCTTCCGTGCAACGAACGAGCACCTTACTTGCTCCTACAGGTGCTTAAGCTTGCCACATAGGCATAAAGTCTGATGTGGCAAGTTAATCAAGAAGAGAGAGACTAGTTTGGTGACCCAAGGAAGAAATGGTGCAAAGCGCGTGTACCTAGGTGAAAAGACAATTTTGAGTCTATAGCTAATTAAATGAAGCAAACTTAGCAACACCATTTCATTGGAAGAAGTCAATCCTTGGCAAATGCAATAAATACTAGTACTCCCTGTGTCCCATAATATAAGAATGTTTTTGGCACTACACTAGTGTCAAAAATGTTCTTATATTATGGGACAGAGGGAGTACGAAGAAAGAGATAGAGAGGAGTAAAAAATACACTTATAGCCAACCTTATAGCCAACCTTGTTGTAGTATGAGTGACTAAGTGATGACTATGTATGAGATGCCAACATCAGATAGCCTAACACATCGTGTTAAATCTCCAAGGGCGCGACCGCGCGAGCGACGCGACGGTCGTGGTAGGCACGACCATGATACGGGCTGCTGGCAGCCCTTGGATCTGAGATCAAACGGTCGCATGCTAAGTTGCTGAATATTTGCAGAATAACCCTCCAGGACAGGATATTCACCCATTGGTCTAGAATCACGCCATGCAACCGTTTGATCTCCAATCCAAGGGCTCTCGGAAGCCCGTATCATGGGAGAATGGAAAGCCACTACCCTGCCGTTCGCACGCTAGCAGTTCGCTCCTACTCGTCCCCGCACGTCCTTTAATACTACGGCGGTTCGCTCCTAGTCGTCCCGTCCATTCACATTACGTCAGTTCCACTAATCCTAACCCTCCTCCCAAATCCATGGCGTCCCAAATCTCCCCGATCGGCGGTGAGTACAAGGTTAGAACCATCATCGGTGATGAGTTCGACGTCATCTACACCCGTTCTTCCGCGGCGGTGAAAGGATGCCTTTCTCGCTTCAGACGCATGTTCGAAGACTCACATGACGAGTGGGTCGCCGGGCTAGATGTTCAGTACACCACAGTCACGGGATGAGAGAAGGATCTAAAGGACGAAGAGAGGAAGAAGCCCGCCGTGATACAGGTTTGCGTGCATGACTTATGCTTGGTCTACCACATATGCCATGTCGGCGTTGAGTGCCAGGATTTTAAGGACTTCCTCGAGAGCAACCTAGTCAAATTCGTTACCGTAGACTTTGGTAACGACAAAGAAGTCCTGCGTCGGATAGGCCTCGTTGTAGGCAACACCTTCGACCTCCAAAAGAATAGGCTGGTGTCCTCTCGTCAGCCTTCAATGCTGACCCTGGCAGGAGCCATGGTTCATCCTTCGTACGGTAAACTGGAGAAACCTCCATACACGTTGCATCGTCATGCATGGCAGCGGAATGTACTAGATATAGACCACATCCAGTACGCTGCAATGGATGGCTACCTTTGTTTCAATATCTACAAGGGTTGGATGAAGAGCAACAGCCAAGTTAGTGGTTCAAGCAAAGAAGTATCGGCCAAGAGGAAGAGGGGCGAGGACGAAGTCGAGGACGTGGACGAGGACTCCGAGTAAGGTGGCAGTGTCGTTGCTCATGGTGGTTCTAATGCAGTGTCTACCGGAATAGTTGCAAAGTTTAATTTCAGGTGTGCTTAATTTAATTTGAGGGGTGTGTTGTGCTGAGCCCCCAACAGAACTATGTTATGTTTCTTCTTGTTACTTTAACTCTTCAGTAAGTACATACTAGTATTTCTTACATTTTATCTTTTAGTTGGTATAGTACTACCACTAGTTTATTCACATTATATACGTACAATATATATGGCCAACATCATATAGCCAGCAATTTAGTTGTCAAAGAATTTCAGGGTGCTTAGTTTTGTCAAACAATTCCAGGGTGCTTACTTTTATTTGAGGGGTGGGTTGTGCTGGACACCATTATTGTGACTAGCCTTTTTCATAGTACTATATGCATAATTTGGCGACGAGCGCTTTCTATATGTACCACCTTTTTTTTAATTTCAAGTTTTGCTCCATGGCGCAATCCATCGATACTATTGTTGTGCAAAAGTATACATTTTTTAAAAGGCTAGAGGGCGGGGCAGTCTAGCTTGGTCGGTTTCACGAGAGGCAAGGGCCTTTGTGATTTGACGGCTCATTACTGCTGGAAGGCGGGGCCTTGTGATTTGACTGCTCGTATAAATGCGCCGACGACCTGATCGAGGAGGAGCAAAGAACCGTGCGGTATACTCAAGTTTTCCACTGGAGTAGTACTGCGACGGAGGAGCACGAAACACGGCAGCCCAGTGCCATATGGCGATAAAAATGATCTAATTTGCTAGTCATCTCATTGTTAGTATTGTTCTATTCATTCCCTCAAAAAAAACCATTGTTCTATTCATGCCTCGCAGAGAATGTGACACGTGCGGCGAAACACCCGAAGCAAAAGATGAAACACAAAAGCAAAATAAGAAGGAAGATTATCACCCCAAATGATCTAATTTGCCGCGGAGTCGTAACTGCTTCTTCATCGCCTCCACGACCTCCATCTCCTTGCGCGTCTCCTCCGCCATCTTCTTCATTCTGTCCATGACGCGAGATTTCTCCACGCAAGCCTTCATCATCTGTTCCACGGCCGCATTTCGTACCTTGACAGCAGCCGGGTGCTTGATGCGGAGCTTCGCCAACTCCTCCTTCTGTTCCATGACGAGGGCCTGAAGCATCTTCATCGAGGAATTACTATTCTCATGCAGCTTCTTCCAGCCGGCGTTCTTCTCCTTCAACAGGTCGATCTCGTGGCAGAGCTTCGCCTTGTCCTCCTGAAGTCACGGGATTTTGCTGGTCGCCTTCTTCTCCAAGGCAATGCTCTTCTTCAGCGGCATCACCAAGACGGCGGTCAACTCCCCCTACTGATTGAGCTCAGCGGGCATGTCATCGAGGCTCTCCTTCAGCAACTCCGTCAAGCCTTGGATGAACTCCTTCTGCTTATTGAGGTGCTTATTGAGCTGATCGGGCATGCCATCGAGAGATAACGACTCCAGCTCCGCCAGCTCGGCATGTTCGCCTCCGCGACTAGTGCGCTCCTGGGAGCCATCGCCTGCCCGTGAGAGATCTTTCGAGGTCTCTGCATGGCGGCGAGCCCTCTCTTTTTTTTCCGCAGCCTTGGTTGCCGCTCCCTTGTTACGAGTAGTTCTTGACCTAGAGCTCTGCTCACCGGCCATGGCAACAACGGACGAAGAAGAAGCACTTATGAGGAGGAAAGGTAGAGTAATTTTTGGTTAGGTAGTACCCCTTTTTATAACCTAAGTACTAGCACTAGTAGTACTAATACCTTCATAGTGGGAACACGTTCAGGTTCGGTACGTAGTACTAGTAGGTGTGAGCAGGCTTTCGAATGTGATGGGAACAAGGTAAAGATTAATTGATGGTTTTGGTTTCGAGGCCCGAAACGGCTCCCGATGAGTTTAGTGGAACATAAATTTCAAGTAGACTACACTGCTTAAATGCGTAAATATTATGTTACTGTCAAAAATTGGCACAAAATACGAAGGAGACCAATGGAAGTACTACTAGCAACCCACGATTTAACTACTCGCATGCGCGCAGTGGAGTAACAATGTCTTTCTTCCGCCCTCACGTCCACTCAATTTGCATGCGCTGTATTAATTGATCATCAATGAAGTGAACGACTTTACACGCGTCAAATTATCACATGGGGTGGATCTTGGTACAAAATTGCGTCCGCCCGTGTACCCGCGTGTGCGTGCGAGGGAATGAGTGTGTGCGTGGCATGCGTGCACATCTTCGCTTCGTGCATGTACCGCCAGTATGGCTCAGGGAGGACGAGTACATTCTTCTAGAACCAGTAGCACGTCACTGTGATCAATCCACGCAAGGAGGTCGCGACAACGCCTCCACATGTGCCACATGACTTCATGAACTGTAAGAGAGACACTGCGTAGCGTGCCATTGGTATTCTAATTTACGTGTTTTGCACATACTCGAAGTACTAGTAATTTACACATGCATTGCACGCATCAGATTTTGCAACCAAATTATGAATAAATACCACACTATAGCATGTAAGCTCTTAGTCGTATATGCGTGATGTAGCCCTTCGTTTAATTCTTATAGTTCATCTCATTCAAAATCAAATTAGTTTTTATAAAAAAGCTAAGAACGCGTGAATAGGAAAAACATGGGATTATAGTGGAATGTCGTATTGAATCCTATAGGATTGTACAAGTGTTTGATTGTGCATAGAAAAAACGCAGAATTCTTTCAAAGAGGTTTGAGTGGATGGGATGTTTCCTATGAAATCTAGTGCGAATGAATCATATGGAAAAATTCCTATGGTTTACAATCCTATGAATCAAACAACCAAGATAGGAAAAATTCCTAATGATTAGAATCCTCCAAAATTCCTTTGAGAATCCTTTGAATCAAAGAAGCCCTTAATCTGTTTTATGATTCATGGAATTGTGCATTGTAAAGCATAAAGTAAAAACAAGTAACGGCAATTCAACTAGAAAAAAGTTTGGGCAGTTATGATACGGAAGATTCTAGAACAAAAGAGAACCACTGTTGTTTTGAGGTTTGTGCATTATGCTTAAGTTCAACCATGGAGTCTGCTAGATTGTACATGTGGCAAAATCCGGTGGGGGCTAGAAGATGGTGCGAGGGGCCGAGTGGAGGGAGACTATGAAGGAATGCACAAGTGCGAGATCAATATTTAGAGAGAGGGGGCGAACACGTGAGCTGTTGCACTCAGTGGCGGAGCCATGAAAAATAAATGAGCTAGGGGGCCAAGCATTGCTAATCCTTTACGAGGAGGGTCAATTCATGAAATTAAACCTTTTTTAGCAGCAATTGTCTAATGATCGCATTCATATTAGCTTCGATATATAGTGATGTTAGGGGGGGCAGGGCCCTTACTGCCCCCTGTCTTCGCCATTGTGCACGCATCTGAAAGATGAAGCGGAAGGCATGGATGATGAGAGGGGGACGTTGGATATATAATTAATGTGGGTGTATTAGCTATTTATGTTAATCCTATATAGAGAGGTATAGATTGATCGATGTGGATGTGGGAGAGGTATAGATTGATCGATGTAGACGTGGGAAAGAGGGTGAGACCTCACTAGATATATCGATTGATCGGTTTGTGTGCAAAACTATGAAAGACCTAGCTATATACACACATACGTAGAGGAACATCGATCTTTGCGCATGCACGCATGAGAGATAAAGAATGCCCGGTATGAGGGAGAGGAGGATGTGTGTGGGTGTGTGCCTTCATAGGAGACCGACCTGAAGAAAAGATTGCATGCGTGCGATAGATAATGCCGACTGGTAGTGTGTGTGTGCATGCATGCACGAGAGAAAATTAGTGATACAATTATAAAGAGAAGACTACTGTGTGGGTGTAAAAGAATAGGTGAGGTCATAATCAATGTAAAGTTGAATTCAAATATTTGAATAAGAGATCCTGATGTTTGAAACCCATGCATGCATGAATATAACAGAGATCTGCGCGGTGTGCTTTGGAAACGAGCATGTTGTAATGTATACACATTGAACAAGGTCAGACTGATTTGAATATGAGATACCGATGGCAGACATCATTTGCCCATGTCGCATCCGTGCATGTAATTGGAGAAGATGGGCGGCTTTCGCATCGCATATCTATATCTATACCCCTATATATATATATATATATATATATATATATATATATATATATACATCTGGGCTATTCTGTTACGTGTAACAGAATATTATTCTGTTACCCTTTTTGAACTGACGGATTCAGGTGGTTGTACTGATGTTTTCGAAGCAGTTGAACTAATGTTTTCAGTTGTGTTTAACAGATCGTCTTCTTTAGGTCAAAAACTTTTTGTAATTTTTTTGTCGGAACGGGGCATGTAATATATCATTGGAAAGCTCTTGACAACCATATTTCAATTATATTGAACGTTTTTGCAAAATCATTATGGTTTAAGAGCAGTTTTGAAAAAACCGTTTTTTCAAAACCGAAAACGTGAATCATATTTTGGACTCAATTTTCAAACGGTTTGTCGGAATTGAGCACATAAGATGGCGTTGGAAAGCTGGTGAAAATCCGCATCTTCCGTATATGTATTGTTTTTTCTAATTCTATATGATTTGAAAGTAATTTGACAAACGGTGAAATTTTGGGCGAAACGTATTTTCGCGATTTTTCGCAAACGGTTTGTCGGATTGACGCAAATGATACGGCGTTGGAAAGCTATGGAAAATGAGCAACTTTTGCGTATATAAAGTTTTTTTCTAATTCCTTGCGGTTTAAATACAAATTCAAATACGGTTAAAATTGGTTTCGAACGCGACTTTTTAAAAAGTTTGTCGAAATGGGGCAAATAATATACCGTTGGATAGCTATCGAAAATGCGAAACTTAGTCATGTTTGACGTTTTCTTTACTTCGCAACCGTTTAAGAGTAATTTCGAATACAACATGATGGATCCTGCTGTTTTCTCGTCTGAAAAACAGAGTAGTCGTACTGATATACGTGTATGTTTGTACTGAGCTATTTTTTGTATAGTAGTTTTGAATGGTTCCAAAAAAGTATACTTGTACTGAAGTTTACACGGGTTTGTACTAAGCGTGTTTTCACTAACTAGACTTTGCTCTGTTTTTTGGGTAATATTTTTCTCGTGAGTTTTCAACGGTTTACTGTATCGTCGCCCCTGTACTTGTTTGGTTTGTATCATCGAACTGAATGATATTTTTATGCAAAAATAAAATGTGTTTGTTTTGTTTCTTTTTTTAACTCAACATTTTTTTGACAACATTGTTCTGAACTTCTCTCATTTTACGACTTGTACTGAGGTACTTACTAAGCAGGATTTTCATGGGGTTTTCTTTTTTTGCTTGAACTTTACAATTTGAATTTCTGCCATTTCTTTTATTCCGAACGGACCACCGTTTTTAACTCGTACTGAGGTACTTACTACGTCCAAACTAGGGTTGCTGTCGCGTGTCTCCGCGTGTTCTCAGGAGGAGCAAGGATGAGTTGTGAGAGGGCTTGCCGGCGCTGAGCGGGAGGCGAGCTGGACAGCAATGGGGTCGGGGAGGAGTTGGGGACGAGGTGGCAGCTTGATCTAGTAGACATGGGGGTGGGGCAGTGGCCGGAGCCGTGGGAGATAGGAGCAGGGCGGCGGCCAGAGCCGGGGGAGACGCGAGTGCGGCGGCGGCCGGAGCCGGGGGAGACGGGAGCGGGGCGACGGCCGGAGCCAGGGGAGCCGGGCGGCGGCACGCTGGGGAGGAGCCGGGCGGCAGCGCACTTGGGAGGGAGCAGGGCGATGGCGCGCTGGGGAGGAGCCGGTGGCGGCGCGTGGGCTGGGTTGGGACGCAGGCGGAGGAAGGAGGTCGAGGATGGGGGCGCAGAGTAGATCGGGCCCTATAGGGGGCGGGGGTAACAGAATAATATTCTGTTATGGGTAACAGAATAGTCCAGCCCTATATATATATATATATATATATATATATATATATATATTATTTTTATATTGTGAGCGGGTAACTTTAACTTTGAAAGATGGTCGTTGGATGAGGCGAATCCGAAGGTCCAAAGATGGCAAATTTGAGCACTATTGGCCGTTGGATATCATCTAGATTCCACCAGATTTTGCCACATGTATAATCTAGAAGACTCCATGGTTTCTAGAAGCCACCAGATTTCAAAACACAAGCACTTCTTATTTTTTCTAGAATCTTCCGTATCATAATTGCCCAAATGTTTTTCTACATGATTTGCCATTATTTGTTTTTACTTTATGTCTTACAACGCACAATTCCATGAATCTTAAAATAGATTAGCTTTCTTATAAAAACTAGATGATTTTGAATGAAATGAACTATAAGAATTAAACGAACATCTACATCATGCATATGTGACTCAAAGCTTGCATGCTATAATGTGGTATTTATTCATAATTTGGTTGCCAGATGTCATGCGTGCAATGCACTTGTACCTTACTGTAGTCTAAATGGTGTTTGTGTGTGTGTTGTGCGTGTTGAGGTGCAAATTGTCTTTTTTTTGGGTACACGTTAAGCTTGTTCTTTCAAAATTTCAAGCCGCGCCTTGTTATGCCGAAAATTCAAGCTAGCGTCTCTGTCTAGCGTGCTGCAAAACTCCCGCCTCTTCAACCCGCGCCTTGTTAGCCCGAAATATTTAAGATATATCTTTGTCTCGTTGTGCTCCGACAACTCCCTCCATCTCAAGCCGCGCCTTGCTATTCCGAAATAACAACGCGCGCGAAAACTCCCACCTCCTGTGGAATCCCGACACGCAAAATGCCCGTGGTACCCCTGAACGAAAAGAACCGCCTCAAATCGGTGGGGGGTACTTTCGTAACTTACCCCACATTTCGGACAAGCGCGTCTCTAAGCCATGGTTCCCCACTGCCATCCCATCCGCCCACCCATTCGTACACCGAGGCCGCGAAAACCCGTAACGAAACCCCACACCCTGCTCCGTCCGCCACCCAGCCGGAGCTTCTTCCCCGACAACATCGTCCACAGCAACACCTCGACGTCCCTCATCCACCGTACCAAATGAGGATCCATCGTTGATCTCATCGTCCCGCCGGTTCAGCCACCCCGTCCTCCACCTCCAAGGAGCTGCCCCGATGTTCCCCTCGTCTTTCACGCCACCTCCATTCCCACACCGCCGTCTTCACCTGCACCACCAGAAGAGCATCATCATCACCGTTTCCTCAGATGAAGTTGCGGCCTAATCGGCGCCACCAAAGAGGTTGTACACTAATCGCCACATTTTCTTCTTCATTCGATCTCACAGTGCTGTCGGCGCTCGGTCTCGAGCCGACACGGCGCGGCTCCATGCACGGTGGTGTCGCCGGCCACTTCCTCCACGGCGTCGCTCCCTCGGCAGCGACGTCCACATCAGTAGGAGCTGCTGCTGCTTTAGCTCTCGCTCGCGCTGCTGCTCTGCTCTTGCTCTCGGTCCCCTGCCTGGTCTGCTCTTGCTATTGTTCTTGCTCACACTGCTGCTCTCGCTCTTGCTCTTGCTTGCGATGCTGCTCTGATTTGGCTACACTTCAGTCGACTGAATCGACTTTTGGGTCAGTCGATTTCCAAGGGGCGGGCTCGCCGGGGTGAAGGAAGAACCAACCGCAGCGGGGAGGGAGGCTTGCCGGAGAGGTACCCCACTATCTATCTTAGGGTTCAGGATGGGGGCGGTGGTCGCCGGTGTTGGCGGGGCGGTGGCATGGGGATCGCCGGAGAAAAAGCTCGGCATGGGGGGGCCTAGAGGGATGGCCGGGGCGGCGGTGGACCGGCGGTGGGGAGTGTTTTCGGGGTGGGCGGGGCGGCGCACCGTCGGCTGCGGGTGGCGGGGGGCTGCTGTTTGGCCGGTGGTGGCTGGCGGCTCAGGGGGGTGGAGGTTGAAGATGAACCGCAGGCCCTTGATTTCGTATCCAACGGCTGCAAAATCGACTGACGTGTAGCCTCACCTTGCTAGTGCATTCAGTTTCGACAGCAAAATTCAGTTTGGACAGTTAGGTTCAGTTTCGATAGTTAAGTTCAGTTTCGACAGTTAAGTTCAGAGATGATCGGCTGATGTATTTTACATCTAGCACTTTGTGGTTATGTATTTTACGTCATGTATTGGAGATGCTATTAGAATTCCACTCAGGTTAACGTTGTTCGTTGTCTCTCTTGTCCTGCTTCAGCCTCGGCGTCGTACAACTCAGCGGAGCTGCTCCAATGACGAAACCCTCCATCACAGCGGAGCAGTACCTCGGGCTCCATCTCCAGACGCCTAAGATCTTCTTACCCTCCTCCGATAGCAAAGTCAGCCGGAGCATCCTCACCGGCCAACCCAATCACGCTGAGATCGACATGGCTTCGCCAAAGAGGTTGTACACTTGGTGCATCTCTTTTTTACTCTACATGTTATATATATTGTCCACTAAGCACTCGTAGTAACGGGAAATGCGATTATTTTATCCTACTATATGACAAGCAGTGAGGTACCAGGCAACTTAGCTATCCGTGATGGACTCTCTTGAATGCCATCATTATTTATCTCTGCGCGTTTGAGCTGTGCATTTGTCGATGGGCCTGGGAGTTGAGCTAGTATGGCAGTGGCCTGGGTCCAAAGTAATAGAAATAGCACAAAAACATTTTTTTAGTGTAGGATTTTCCTTGCTCAAGCCTGCCTACTAGAATCGCCAGTGCTTGAAAGGAAAAGTGAATGAAAAACATAGGAATTGGAAAGTTTCCTATGGTAATACTTTTCATGAATTTGGTGCAAAGGAATGGAGCAAAGGAAAACTGTAGGATTTGTTCCTTTAGTGTCTCCTTGAAAGAAAACCCGTAGGAATTCTAATTTCCACTTCTCCTCCTTTTCATATTCCTATTCATCAAGCACAAGACTAAGAGATAGTAGCATAATAGCATTATAACCGTACATTTTCTTGTGGTTTGACTTAATCTCACCATGCTTTTTTGCATCCTGTGATCTTCCAATTGTTGTGAATCAAACACCCAGATTGGCAGAAATCCTGTGTTTTTAAATTCTCTGTTTTGCATGTGCATTCCTATCCTATTCCTCTCTATTTCCTATCCCTGCATTGTTAGAATCCTCAAATTCAAACAAGCCCTTACTCAATTACTTGTGTTACAGATATGTGTCAAAGAAAACCTTGAGTGGTTTGTCCTGCTCCTGCGGCGCTGTGTTCCCAGCTCAGCTGCTCCAACGACGGAAGGGTTCACCACAACAGGGATCCGCTCTCCAGACTGTCTTTCGCCGCCTCAGATCTTCTTCCCCGCCGCCGGCAGCCACGACAACTGCATTACCATCATCAACTGAGCAGATGACATTGAGGACTACACGGGTCCGCAAGAGAGGTCGCACTCTTCCGTGCCTGCTTACGTTATGCGTCGCTTAATATGATGACATGCTACATTATCATCATGTTCACCTATTAGACTCAGGTCCAAACTAATGCTGAAACTTGAGTTTTTAAATGGTTGTGGGGTACATATTGGGGCAGCAGTCAGTACTATCTGTCTACTATCTGGTTAATCTCCAGTGTCTACTATGAGTTTCATGTTGGGTGCAAACAAACATTAAAGGAGCCATTATCTGTATTTTTTAACTAAAGCTATTATCTGCCTGCTATCATTGGTTTTGGGTCTATCCACAGTTTGCTACCATCACCCTGGATTTGTGCATGCACTCCTTACATAATCTCACTATGTTTTATTCCTATGCATGCCAGTTATTGTACACAATGGAACTGGTCATGTAGAGCAAAAGAGACGAGCCTTGCGTGGCAATAAAATTTCATGCAGACGTCATTCCATGGTGGGCGCAAAGGCAGCACCCCTCCACCCATTTCGGATCGTAATCAAGAGGAAGATAACTGTTCTGAAGGGGGTTCAGAAGGAGAAGACCACTCCTATTTACCCCATGAGGTATTCGCTCTAACTTGGCATGCTGATGTTGGTAATATCATGCATATGGTGCCTTGCATTGCTTACTTTATACATTATAGATGTCATCTGCTTAGTTTAGACATGCTTTGTGTCAATGCCATCTGTTTTGTTTCTTTATCGTATATGTGAATCATGCAATTTCATCTTGTCTAGCCAGGCATCATATATGTGAATTTTGCAATGCCACCCTCGTTAGCCAGTCATCTTATATGTGAATTATATCATGCCATCATTTTTTTTATTATGTGTTAAATTTGTTAGCAATTTTAGTACATTCAATTACTCTTCCTGTGCATCAGCCATTCGGCACAGTCATGGAAAAATCTGGAGTGGAAACAAGGTCTTCAGAGCAGACAATGCTATCTGACGAAGCGCATGTCTTGCTGGTTACCGATAGCTCCTCAGAGGAGGATTCAGAGACAGATGACCAGTCATATTTCCCCCCTGAGGTGCATGCCCTAACTTGGCAGGGTTATGTTACTCATATCGTGCGTATGGTATATTGCATTGCTATGTCATTTGCTTAGTTTAGACATGATTTGTGTGAATGCCACCTATTTAGTGTCTAATTACCATACATGTGAATTATGCAATGCCATCTTGTTGCAAGACATTATATATGTGAATTATGCAATGTTATCTTGTTGCAATTCATTATGTATGTGAATTATGCAATGCCATGCTGTTTAGGCAAGCGTCATATATGTGAATTATATCATTCCGTCCTTTTTTTGTATTTCTCATTGCTTTTGTCGACAATGTTTGTATATTCAACTGCTCTTCCTGTGCATCAGCCATTTGAATTGGTGATGGAGAAATCTGGAGTGAAAACAAGGTCTTCAGAGCAGACAATGCTACCTGCTGAAGCAGATATCTTGCTGGTTACAGATAGCTCTGCAGAGGAGGATTCTAAGGCAGATGACCAGTCCTATTATCCCCCTGAGGTGTACGATCAAACTTGGCAGGGTTATATTACTCATATAATGCATATGTTGTATTGCAATGCTTATTTTTTACATCATATACACAATATTGAATGCCTTCTCCTTAGTTGACACATCATATATGCAATTGCCCTCTGCTCACTTCCTTAGTATATAAATCATATATTTGAATTATGTCATGCCATGATGTTTACATAGACAGCATGTATCTGAATTATGGCATGCCAACCCATTTTCTAAAGACATAATATTGTTATATCATCTCATCCTATTTACATAGTCATCATATTTTAAATTATGTCATTCTATCCTGAATTATATCATGCCATCATGTTTCCATCGACGACATGTTTGTGATTTATGGCATGCCAACCACTTTAATAGACACATCGTATAGTTATATCATGAACTCTTCTTTACATAGTCATCATATTTTGAAGTATGTCATTCTATCATGTTTAGTTAGCCATCATACATGTGAAATTGTGTCATGCTATCCTGTTTAATTAGCCATCATATATGTGAAATTATGTCCTGCTATTCTGTTTCCTTAGATAACATAAATGTGAATTATTTCATGCCCTGTTTTCTTCCCTACTATCCATTGCACCTATCTATCTTACAATGTCTGTACATTCAATTACTTTTCTTGTTTATCAGCCATTTCAATTGGAGGGAGTGATGCAGTATCTGTGGGAGTAAAAACACGGTCTTTAGAAAAGATCGTGCTACCTGTCGATGCAGATAGAACCACGGTTGTACTTGCCCAAGAATCAGCCCCACCACACATAACCCACACCCATGCAGATTGTACCCCTACCCAGTTGTACAGAGAACCAACTACACCCCTTCTAACCCCAACCCCAGCAGATAGACACCCAGTTCCCGTTGACACAGCATCGTCTCCACCACAGAGCACCCAAACACGAGCAGTTAGTAAGGCAACTGCAGTGCCCAAATCACAAGGACCACCACTCCGAACCCGAAGTCAACGCTTAAAGCAGAAGAAGAATTGTTCTCAGGTCAGGTTCCGTAGCTATGGTTCATACTAATTTGCTCTTGCATCACTGTATTTACTGATACCAACCAATTTCAAATTTGAAGGATGCAATTGAAACTCCAATGGCGCAACAGGTATGTTTTAAACCTGTTTCTTCAATGTGTTTGGCTGTTTGCTATTGTAACTTGATCTATGTTGATTTCAGTTTCAATTGAATAAACAGTTATGTTCTCATGCCATGCACATTACAAGTGTTGTTATTGTTGTGTAGTTTCCCACACTTATATTATGTCTATGCTGCTTTGTCTTAAATAGATATGATTCGAACTGTATCTATCTTGATTTGGCAACATAAACTAGAATGATATAGACCATACTGTGACCATACTACATAGATATATGTTTGCTTCATGCTGTTATCCTGTCCACCTTACTACTGAACTGGTTTACCAAAATGAGTTTCATATACTACATTGTAAACCTGAGATGTGTTTGTTTGTTTCCCTTTTAGAACGCGGATAAAATATTGGAGAAGAGTACCCTGTTTGCAATGGTAAAGGAAGTAATGCAGATAAGGTTCAAGATAGTGAGACATCCCTGTTGGTCTCCAAGAAAGCTGATAAAAACTATATTGAGGACACTGAGACAACCCCAAAGTCCTGTCTTGATGTAGTATTCGAGTTACTGGCTACCACTCCTGGCACCAGCTCTTCGAACTCGTTGCCTGAATCAGTTCGGCTTCTTGAGTCTCAACTTCAAGTTGAAAGACATCGATCAGATGTTATGCGACAGGAAGCCGAAGGACTAAGGAAGTCCCTGCAGAATTCAGATGCATACTTTCTGGTGCAACAGCAGGCGCTGGAGGACTTAAGCGCCAAACAAGAGAAAGTTAATAAGCTTGCCAAGCATCTTGCCAGCATTATGGGTACCCAGGATATTGTTTCTTGAGCTCTTCTGAAGTGGTTTTAGTTCTGGACTTGTTTTGCTGCGGCGTTTATATGCTACTGTGTTCCCTATATTTGCACTGGTGGCGAACTTTGATGCCCAGTGGATGTAATATGTGTAATAGCCGTGATAGCCTAGTGTAAGTTGCTTGCTTATTTATTTCCTTGTTGTCTTGTTTATTTGTTTGCTTGTAGTCAGTGCAGTTCTTTTTCTGCGGTTTGCTAGTGGCTGCAACAACCTATTTTTTAAAACTAGGCCACAATAACCATGGGCTAATATTTACTGTAGTGACACTGGACCTACGGGCCGTAGAAACAATGGGCCTTCTACGGGACGTAAAAACAGTGGGCCTTCTAGGGGCCATAGAAACAATGGGCCTTCTACGGGCCATAGAAACAATGGACCTTCTACGGGCCGTATCATCAATGGGCCTTATACGGGTAGTATGATCGATTGGCCAAACATGGGCCAATAATAGGCCGCATTATGGCCGTAAATGGGCTAGAGTTGAAATCGTCCGTTCATGGGCCGACCATAACAGGCCATCATTAATAGGCCGTATTTCATGATGCTATGAAAATGGCCCAATGTGTTAACGGACCACAAACGGGCCGACTATAACCACGGTCTAAATTTGGCCCATAAGCAGAAAATGACAGTAATGGGCTGTAAGTAAACGAATGCTAGAAATGAGCCCAAGAATAAATGGGCTCTGAGAAGGCCGAAAGATAACATGGGCTGGAAACGGCCCAACGGAATAACGGGCCCTTAATGGGTATAAAGTGATACACTGTTTGTTACGGGCCAGTTTCACCACGGGTCGTTAATGGGTGTAAAGTAATACACTGTTCATTATGGGCCAGTTTCACCACAGGCCGTTAATAGGCCAAGAGTTACATAGGGCCTCGTATGGGCCGAAAGACGTCATGGGACATACATGGGCCAGAAGTGAAAACGGGCTGGAATCATATTGGGTGGCCCAGATGACGCTACTGGGCCTAATTCGGATAGGGCGTAACGGGCCTTGGGTTAGCGGGCTGTAAATGGGCTATATGCGAACAGGCCGTTAACAGGCTTTACATGGGCCGGCCCGCCACCTTTTGACCAAGTCAAACGGGCCGGCCTTCTCACAGGAATGGGCCTCTGTTGGGCCGTGCCACGTGTCGACGTATCATAGGCGCCTTCTGTCCAATGAGTGGATGACATCTGTCCCAACGGTGAGCCGACACGTGTTTCCTCCAGCCAATGATGATTTTACACGTGGAAAATCCCCATTGGTCGGGGCTATTAACGGGTTATCGGATCCAAAACCCGACCCGATAGCTTAACGGCGTTCCATTACGGTGGATGCCACGTGTCGGTCACCCTTGACGAAAGCACTTCTGTAACCCGCGATTTATCGTCATGGAAGTGGACACTTCCATGATGATAATTTTGGTAATGTCATGGAACACTTCTACGACAGCACAGGTATGACTATCTTGATTCTGTCATAAATTTGTCATGGATGTACATGCATGACAAAAAACGCGACCTACTTTGACAAACACGTATCATCAAGGAAGTGTATTTTTTTTGTAGTGTTAATACAGGATTGCACACCAATGGTATTTGGGTAACCCAACCGACTGCGGCGCATGCCCACATCGGGAATAGGCGAGGTTTTAAGGCTAGTGAGGCGGGCGCTCGGTATTCACAGCCTACATAAGCGGATAAAGATCCATCTTTCTATCCCACGCCTTCTTCCTTCCTCAGCCATCCCATCTTCGAGCTCCAGCGCCCAAGCTTCGATCCTCCCCACCGCCATCAACCTCTCTAGCAATGTCCGAATCCGGCTCTCAAGGCAAGTGGGTAGCCTCCTCCGTGAAGGAGAAGGACATCAAGGAGCTCCGGGAGGCGGGGTACCTGAGTACGGACATCGCGTACAAGATCCCTGCCAAGAAGTAGGTCATCCCCACTCCAAGGCCTAGCGAAAGGGTGGTATTTATCCCCCACTTCCTCCGCGGACTAGGGTTTCCACTTCACCCTATTGTCCGCGGCCTCATGTTCAACTACGGGCTAGATTTCCATGATCTACCCCGAAACTCCTTCCTCCACATCTCGGTGTTTAAGTGTCGTGTGCGAGGCGCTCCTCTACATCTCCCCCCCCCCACTTCGTCTTTTGGCTCAAAGTCTTCAAAGTGAAGCCAAAGGTGGTGGATGGGCAGCATGCAGACTACCGAGGTGCTATGGTGAGCAAACTCCCCAACGTCACCTGGCCCAAAGGGGCCTTCGTGGCAACTATCAAGGTATGGTAGCAGGAATGGTTCTACATCACCAAACCTCGTAGCACCAACTGGGAAGCCACTCCTGAGTTTAGATTTGGACCCCCGATGTGGCTCGCGTCGTGGATCAACAAGGGTCTAGACTGGGGGGTTGACCAACGAGGTGTTGATGCTGCAGAAGTGCATTGAAAACATTATAGAAAAGAACACCAACCTCACTGACGTGATCCAGGTGATGCTATTCCGTCGGAGTCTTCCCTACCAGCGTTAGCCTCTCCATATGTGGGAGTTCAACCTGGAAGGGCTGCGGACCCTGTAGCGGTTCTTCGGCACAACGCATGAAGAGATCTGGAGGCTGCTTTTCAAGGCCTAGAAGTCGTGGCCGGAGATGACCGACGACATCGGCCTCGACTGTGCTCAACCGGCCTCCCCGGTAAGTTTTTTAGTTTTCGAACATAACTTAGTTCAGAAATTGAAGGGGTATACTAAGACTTCCATTCTTTAATCAGGGCTGGACGAAGAAGCCAGAGCTGATAAATGTCTGGCTCCACTGCCCGAAAACCCAGCTGATCCTCTGCTGACGAGGATGCTGGTCCTCGCGCCATACCAGGCGCCGAAGAAGAAGGACAAGAAGAAGGGCAAGGAGGCCAAAAGTGGCCCCCGCCGTAAAGGTACTCCGGACGTTGTGTTCGGGGATTCCGAAGCTCTCTCCTCCCACGAGAGAGATGAAGACAAAAAGGAGGAGGAGGGAAAGAGCGATTCTCCCCTTAAGAGGACGAAGAAGAAAAGAGCGGCCTCCATAGACCCAGAGGCGGAGGCGTCCAAGAGGGGGAAGATATCCCTCTCGAACGACTCGGATTCGGATGTCGAAGCTATCCCCAAGCGGCGCCCCAGGTCGAAGCCCCTGGCCGATTCGTAAGTATCCAAGGATGCCTTACATATATCAGCATTTATGATTGGAGTTTTTAATACATTATATTGTGTGTTTCAGTCCGGCCCGCGATCTCCCCCAACTATCCTCATCTTCGGGGAACTCGCTGGAGACGGGGATGGTGGAGAGCAAGATGCCTCTGCGGGCCTCTCTGCCAACCGCTACGGACAACACCGAAGTTTTGTCCCGAAGAGCCTCTCCAGGCCATAGAGAGGTGCGGGAGGCTGCCAAGACGACGCCGGAGGGTAGTACCTTGGCTGCCGAGAACATGGGGGAACCAACCCCCATGGAGACTGACGACGGGGAACATGACCAATCCGCCCCCCAGCCGAACACTATTCTGAAGACCCACACGGCTCCGGAATCGAACGAGCAACCCCCTTGGAAGGAGGGGGAGCGTCGACTCCACCGACGACCTCCGTTAATCCGAAGGCGTCGGATACTTTGGTGGAAGCACTTCGTCGTGCTTTTGTCGTGAAGGAGCACGGTACCCTGATGGGTATGGTGGTTGAGAAGATTCAGTCTGCCAAAAGCGGGCTGAATGAAGCCTTCACCAGCCTATTAATAGGCTTTGAGGTATGTGAAGGAAATATGCCCTAGAGGCAATAATAAAGTTATTATTTATTTCCTCATATCATGATAAATGTTTATTATTCATGCTAGAATTGTATTACCCGGAAACATGATACATGTGTGAATACATAGACAAACACTACGTCACTAGTATGCCTCTACTTGACTAGCTCATTAATCAAAGATGGTTATGTTTCCTAACCATAGACATGTGTTGTCATTTGATTAACGGGATCACATCATTAGGAGAATGATGTGATTGACATGACCCATTCCGTTAGCCTAGCACTTGATCGTTTAGTATGTTGCTATTGCTTTCTCCATGACTTATACAAAGTTCCTACAACTATGAGATTATGCAACTCCCGTTTACCGGAGGAACACTTTGTGTGCTACCAAATGTCACAACGTAACTGGGTGATTATAAAGGAGCTCTATAGGTGTATCCGAAGGTACATGTTGAGTTGGCGTATTTCGAGATTAGGTTTTGTCACTCCGATTGTCAGAGAGGTACATCTGGGCCCTCTCGGTAATGCACATCACTATAAGCCTTGCAAGCATTGTAGCTAATGAGTTAGTTACAGAATGATGCATTACGTAACGAGTAAAGAGACTTGCCAGTAACAAGACTGAACTAGGTATTGGATACCGACGATCAAATCTCAGGCAAGTAACATACCGATGACAAAGGGAACAACGTATGTTGTTATGCGGTTTTTACCGATAAAGATCTTCGTAGAATATGTATGAGCCAATATGAGCATCCAGGTTCCGCTATTGGTTATTGACTGGGAACAGTTCTAGGTCATGTCTACATAGTTCTCGAACCCATAGGGTCCGCACGCTTAATGTTACGATGACAGTTTTATTATGAGTTTATAAGTTTTGATGTACCGAAGATTGTTTGGAGTCCCGGATATGATCATAGACATGATGTGGAGTCTCAAAATGGTCAAGACATAAAGATTTATATATTGGAAGCCTATAATTGGATATCGGAATTGTTCCAGGTGAAATCGGGATTTTACCGGAGTACTGGGGGGGTTACCGGACCCCCCCCCTCGGGGGGGTTAATGGGCCTACATGGGCCATGAGGGAGAAGAGGAGGGCCGGCCAGGGCAGGCCACGCGCCCCCTCCGCCCCTAGTCCGAATAGGACAAGGAGGGGGGGGCGCCCCCCTTTCCTCTTTCCCCTCCCCCCTTTCCTTCTCCAACAAGGCAAGAGGAGGGAGTCCTGCTCCCGCTGGGAGTAGGACTCCTCCAGGCGCACCCCTAGGGGGCCGGCCGCACCTCTCCCCTCCCTCCTTTATATACGGGGGCAGGGGGGCACCCCAAGACACACAAGTTGATCTTCGTGATCGTTCCTTAGCCGTGTGCGGTGCCCCCCTCCACCATATTCCACCTCAGTCATATCGTTGCGGTGCTTAGGCGAAGCCCTGCGTCGGTAGAACATCATCATCGTCACCACACCATCGTGCTAACGGAACTCATCCCCGACACTCTGCTGGATCGGAGTCCAGGGATCGTCATCGAGCTGAACGTGTGATGAACTCGGAGGTGCCGTACGTTCGGTGCTTGTATCGGCCGGATCGTGAAGACGTGCGACTACATCAACCGTGTTGTCATAACGCTTCCGCTTACGGTCTATGAGGGTACGTGGACAACACTCTCCCCTCTCGTTGCTATGCATCACCATGATCATGTGTGTGCGTAGGAAATTTTTTGAAATTACTATGTTCCCCAAAAGTGGTATCAGAGCCAGGTTTTATGCGTAGATGTCATATTCACGAGTAGAACACAAGTGAGTTGTGGGCGATACAAGTCATACTGCTTACCAGCATGTCATACTTTGGTTCAGTGGTATTGTGAGATGAAGCGGCCTGGACCGACATTACGCGTACGCTTACGCGAGACTGGTTTCACCGTTACGAGCACTCGTTGCTTAAAGGTGACTGGCGGGTGTGTGTGTCTCTCACTTTAGTTGAACCGAGTGTGGCTACGCCCGGTCCTTGCAAAGGTTAAAACAGCACCAACTTGACGAACTATCATTGTGGTTTTGATGCGTATGTAAGAACGGTTCTTGCTCAGCCCGTAGCAGCCATGTAAAATTTGCAACAATAAAGTAGAGGACGTCTAACTTGTTTTTGTAGGGCATGCTGTGATATGATATGGTCAAGACGTGATGCCATATTTTGTTGTATGCGATGATCATGTTTTGTAACCGAAGTTATCGGCAACTGGCAGGAGCCATATGGTTGTCGCTTTATTGTATGAAATGCAAACGCCTTGTAATTGCTTTACTTTATCACTAAGCGGTAGCGATAGTCGTAGAAGCAATAGATGGCGTAACGACAACGATGCTATGATGGAGATCAAGGTGTCGCACCGGTGACGATGGTGATCACGACGGTGCTTCGGAGATGGAGATCACAAGCACAAGATGATGATGGCCATATCATATCACTTATATTGATTGCATGTGATGTTTATCCTTTATGCATCTTATCTTGCTTTGATTGATGGTAGCATTTTAAGATGATCTCTCACTAAAATTATCAAGAAGTGTTCTCCCTAAGTATGCACCGTTGCGAAAGTTCTTCGTGCTGAGACACCACGTGATGATCGGGTGTGATAAGCTCTACGTTCAAATAAAACGGGTGCAAAACAATTGCACACGCGGAATACTCAGGTTAAACTTGACGAGCCTAGCATATACAGATATGGCCTCAGAACACGAAGACCGAAAGGTCAAACGTGAATCATATAGTAGATATGATCAACATAGAGATGTTCACCATTGAAACTACTCCATCTCACGTGATGATCGGACATGGTTTAGTTGATTTGGATCACGTTATCACTTAGATGACTAGAGAGATGTCTGTCTAAGTGGGAGTTCTTAAGTAATATTATTAATTGAACTTAAATTTATCATGAACTTAGTACCTGATAGTATTTTGCTTGTCTATGTTTGTTGTAGATAGATGGTTCATGCTGTTGTTCCGTTGAATTTTAATGCGTTCCTTGAGAAAGCTAAGTTGAAAGATGATGGTAGAAATTACACGGACTGGGTCCATAACCTGAGGATTATCCTCATTGCCGCACAAAAGAATTACGTCCTGGAAGCACCGCTGGGTGCCAGGCCTACTGCAGATGCAACTGATGACGTTAAGAACGTCTGGCAGAGCAAAGCTGGTGACTACTCGATAGTTCAGTGTGCCATGCTTTACGTCTTGGAACTGGGTCTTCAATGACGTTTTGAACGTCATGGAGCATATGAGATGTTCCAGGAGTTGAAGTTAATATTTCAAGCAAATGCCCGGATTGAAAGATATGAAGTCTCCAATAAGTTCTATAGCTGTAAGATGGAGGAGAATAGTTCTGTTAGTGAACACATACTCAAAATGTCTGGGTATAATAATCACTTGATTCAACTGGGAGTTAATCTTCCTGATGATAGTGTCATTGACAGAATTCTTCAATCACTGCCACCAAGCTACAAGAGCTTCGTGATGAACTATAATATGCAAGGGATGGACAAGACTATTCCCGAGCTCTTCGCAATGCTAAAGGCTACGGAGGTAGAAATCAAGAAGGAGCATCAAGTGTTGATGGTCAATAAGACCACCAATTTCAAGAAAAAGGGCAAAGGGAAGAAGAAGGGAAACTTCAAGAAGAACAGCAAACAAGTTGCTGCTCAAGAGAAGAAACCCAAGTCTGGACCTAAGCCTGAGACTGAGTGCTTCTACTACAAGCAGACTAGACACTGGAAGCGGAACTGCCCCAAGTATTTGGCGGATAAGAAGGATGGCAAAGTGAACAAAGGTATATGTGATATACATGTTATTGATGTGTACCTTACTAATGCTCGCAGTAGTACCTGGGTATTTGATACTGGTTCTGTTGCTAATATTTGCAACTCGAAACAGGGACTACGGATTAAGCGAAGATTGGCTAAGGACGAGGTGACGATGCGCGTGGGAAATGGTTCCAAAGTCGATGTGATCGCGGTCCGCATGCTACCTCTACATCTACCATCGGGATTAGTTTTAGACCTGAATAATTGTTATTTGGTGCCAGCGTTGAGCATGAACATTATATATGGATCTTGTTTGATGCGAGACGGTTATTCATTTAAATCAGAGAATAATGGTTGTTCTATTTATATGAGTAATATCTTTTATGGTCATGCACCCTTGAAGAGTGGTCTATTTTTATTGAATCTCGATAGTAGTGATACACATATTCATAATGTTGAAGCCAAAAGATGCAGAGTTGATAATGATAGTGCAACTTATTTGTGGCACTGCCGTTTAGGTCATATCGGTGTAAAACGCATGAAGAAACTCCATACTAATGGACTTTTGGAATCACTTGATTATGAATCACTTGGTACTTGCGAACCGTGCCTCATGGGCAAGATGACTAAAACGCCGTTCTCCGGAACTATGGAGCGAGCAACTGATTTATTGGAAATCATACATACTGATGTATGTGGTCTAATGAATATTGAGGCTCGCGGCGGGTATCGTTATTTTCTCACCTTCACAGATGATTTGAGCAGATATGGGTATATCTACTTGATGAAAC
This sequence comes from Triticum aestivum, assembly GCF_018294505.1. Classification (NCBI taxonomy): domain Eukaryota; kingdom Viridiplantae; phylum Streptophyta; class Magnoliopsida; order Poales; family Poaceae; genus Triticum; species Triticum aestivum. The sequence continues at coordinate 528,530,270 of NC_057798.1, forward strand.
ACAAGTCTGAAACATTTGAAAAATTCAAAGAATTTCAGAGTGAAGTGGAAAATCATCGTAACAAGAAAATAAAATTTCTACGATCTGATCGTGGAGGAGAATATTTGAGTTACAAGTTTGGTTTACATTTGAAACAATGTAGAATAGTTTCGCAACTCACGCCACCCGGAACACCACAACTAAATGGTGTGTCCGAACGTCGTAATCGTACTATACTAGATATGGTGCGATCTATGATGTCTCTTACTGATTTACCGCTATCGTTTTGGGGTTATGCTTTAGAGACGGCTGCATTCACGTTAAATAGGGCACCATCAAAATCCGTTGAGACGACGCCTTATGAACTATGGTTTGGCAAGAAACCAAAGTTGTCGTTTCTTATAGTTTGGGGCTGCGATGCTTATGTGAAGAAACTTCAACCAGATAAGCTCGAACCCAAGTCGGAGAAATGTGTCTTCATAGGATACCCAAAAGAGACTATTAGGTACACCTTCTATCACAGATCTGAGGGCAAAGTTTTCGTTGCTAAATTCGGATCCTTTTTAGAGAAGGAGTTTCTCTCGAAAGAAGTGAGTGCGAGGAAAGTAGAACTTGATGAGGTAACTGTACCTGCTCCCTTATTGGAAAGTAGTTCATCACAAGAACCGGTTCCTGTGACAACTACACCAATTAGTGAGGAAGCTAATGATATTGATCATGAAACTTCAGATCAAGTTTCTACTGAACCTCGTAGGTCTACCAGAGTAAGATCCGCACCAGAGTGGTACGGTAATCCTATTCTGGAAGTCATGTTACTTGACCATGACGAACCTACGAACTATGAGGAAGCGATGATGAGCCCAGATTTTGCAAAATGGCTTGAAGCCATGAAATCTGATTTGGGATCCATGTATGAAAACAAAGTATGGACTTTAGTTGACTTGCCCGATGATCGACAAGCCATTGAGAATAAATGGATCTTCAAGAAGAAGACTGAGCTGATGGTAATGTAACTGTCTACAAAGCTCAACTTGTTGCGAAAGGTTTTTGACAAGTTCAAGGGGTTGACTATGATGAGACTTTCTCACCCGTAGCGATGCTTAAGTCTGTCCGAATCATGTTAGCAATTGCCGCATTTTATGATTATGAAATTTGGCAAATGGATGTCAAAACTGCATTCCTGAATGGATTTCTGGAAGAAGAGTTATATATGATGCAACCGGAAGGTTTTGTCGATCCAAAAGGTGCTAACCAAGTGTGCAAGCTCCAGCGATCCATTTATGGACTGGTGCAAGCATCTCAGAGTTGGAATAAACGTTTTGATAGTGTGATCAAAGCATATGGTTTTATACAGACTTTTGGAGAAGCCTGTATTTACAAGAAAGTGAGTGGGAGCTCTGTAGCATTTCTGATATTATGTAGATGACATATTGTTAATCGGAAATGATATAGAATTTCCGAATAGCATAAAGGGATACTTGAATAAAAGTTTTTCAATGAAAGACCTCGGTGAAGCTGCTTACATATTGGGCATCAAGATCTATAGAGATAGATCAAGACGCTTAATTGGACTTTCACAAAGCACGTACCTTGATAAAGTTTTGAAAAATTTCAAAATGGATCGGGCAAAGAAAGGGTTCTTGCCTGTATTACAAGGTGTGAAGTTGAGTCAGACTCAATGCCCGACCACAGCAGAAGATAGAGAGAAAATGAAAGATGTTCCCTATGCTTCAGCCATAGGATCTATCATGTATGCAATGCTGTGTACCAGACCTGACGTATGCTTAGCAATAAGCTTGGCAGGAAGGTACCAAAGTAATCCAGGAGTGGATCACTAGACAGCGGTCAAGAACATCCTGAAATACCTGAAAAGGACTAAGGACATGTTTCTCATTTATGGAGTTGACAAAGAGCTAGTCGTAAATGCTTATGTCGATGCAAGCTTTGACACTGATCCGGACGATTCTAAATTGCAAACCAGATACGTGTTTTTATTAAACGGTGGAGCTATAAGTTGGTGCAGTTCTAAACAAAGCGTCGTGGCGGGATCTACATGTGAAGCGGAGTACATAGCTGCTTCGGAAGCAGCAAATGAAGGAGTCTGGATGAAGGAGTTCATTTCCGATCTAGGTGTCATACCTAGTGCAACGGGGCCAATAAAGATCTTCTGTGACAATACTGGTGCAATTGCCTTGGCAAAGGAATCCATATTTCACAAGAGGACCAAGCACATCAAGAGACGCTTCAATTCCATCTGGGACCAAGTCCAGGTGGGAGACGTAGAGATTTGCAAGATACATACGGATCTGAATGTTGCAGACCCATTGACTAAGCCTACATGGGCCGTGAGGGAGAAGAGGAGGGCCGGCCAGGGTAGGCCACGCGCCCCCTCCCCCTAGTCCGAATAGGACAAGGAAGGGGGGCGGCGCCCCCCTTTCTTCTTTCCCCTCCCCCCTTTCCTTCTCCAACAAGGCAAGAGGAGGGAGTCCTACTCCCGGTGGGAGTAGGACTCCTCCAGGCGCACCCCTAGGGGGCCAGCCGCACCTCCCCCCTCCCTCCTTTATATACGGGGGCATGGGGCACCCCAAGACACACAAGTTGATCTTCGTGATCGTTCCTTAGCCGTGTGCGGTGCCCCCCTCCACCATATTCCACCTTGGTCATATCGTTGCGGTGCTTAGGCGAAGCCCTGCGTCGGTAGAACATCATCATTGTCACCACGCCGTCGTGCTGACAGAACTCATCCCCGACACCCTGCTGGATCGGAGTCCGGGGATCATCATCGAGCTGAACGTGTGCTGAACTCGGAGGTGCCGTATGTTCGGTGCTTGGATCGGTCGGATCGTGAAGACGTACGACTACATCAACCGCGTTGTCATAATGCTTCCGCTTATGGTCTACGAGGGTACATGGACAACACTCTCCCCTCTCGTTGCTATGCATCACCATGATCATGTGTGTGCGTAGGAAATATTTTGAAATTACTACATTCCCCAAAAGTATGCGATGTAATTTTCTAACCAATTTTGATAAAGGAATATGCCTGTGTATAGATAGTAGCCCATGAGACTCTGTCCGGCTTTGGCGAAGCCGGACAGAGGATCACATAGTGTTTGGAAGAGGTGACATATTACTCTAGTGTACAATAGGCTTCCTTGCTGGCGGCGAGAGCCCAGGTCACCGAAGTTTCCGAACTCACTCGGAAGCTGCGGCTGTCAGATGAAGAAGTAGTCCGCATCAACAAGCGGTTTAAGGAGACACAAGGTATGCGTGCATTGAGGAGTTTGATCATATATCTCCAATGGCATATCCAAAAATTGTATATGTGTTAGTCGTTTTAGACTGACTAAAAATGGTATAAATATATCGTAGTTTGCACCGACGAGGTCGAGTCCCTCAAGAGCGCCCTCTCCAAAGCCAAGAAGGAGGCAAAGGCGAGCAAGGCAGCCACGGACAAAGCGGCCAAAAATTTAGAGGAAGAGCAAACCACCCGCCGGCAACATGAGGCGCGGGTGGGTGAGGTCGAAATAGAGCTCAAGGACGCCATTGCTAGATGCGAGTTCTTGGAGCAGAAGAGTTCGGAGAAGGCCTCCGAGCTCACCAAAGCTCTTGAGAGCTTGAAGGAAGCCCGAGTTGTTGCCCAGGGCGCTCGCCAGGAGATCCAAGAGGCGAGGCGGATTGCGGCTGGTAAGGCCTTTATCATGCAGAGTAGATATATATACTACTAGGAGATATATTTTACTAACCCGAGTTTGGAGTTCTCCAGGTGCCTTTGCGGATCTACCGAGGAGTATTGCGAATGCCGCCGCATTCTTCTGAGTCGAAGAGGGGAGCTCAATGGAGAAATTATTCTGGTCACAGTACCTTGTGCCAGAGCTTCCAGTGCCCCTGAGCGACCAGCTGAAGCAGCTGTCCGAGCTGCATAGGGTAGCCGGACTGGCCATGAAGGACGTAATAGTCCATCTGTTGCCGGCCGAGGCCATAACTAGTAGCTATTTCGGACTCATGAAGAGGCTGGTGGAGGCGCTTCCTCGGATCGATGCCCTTAAGCAATCGTCCTATATTGAGGGTGCTCGGATGGCCTTCGCCCGCATCAAGGTGCAGTGGGCGAAGATGAAGGCCATCGAGATTGCCACCGTAGGGCCACCTGGGGGCAAGGAGCACCGGTGGCTAGAGAGGTACTTCGACGAGGCCCTCGAGGGAGCCCGTATTGTAGAAGGCAAGTGCTCCAATGAAATCATATTTGAGTAGTTGTATCCAGTTTGTAAGAGTCATGCAATGAACTCATGATGTATGATAGTTATGATTATGCTTTATTAATAGTTTATCCTCCTATTTTGTTGTTTATATGTCTGAAAATTTACCAGTCGTTGACTTCAGCCCCCACATAAATATTACAGGGGTGTTCGGGAATGCATGACCGCGCTTTATCCAACGCCTTGGTCTGATGTAGGAGGCGTCTTGCGAGGTGAAATAGTCAATCAGACTATGCGGCTTTAGTACTTTCACTTAGCCATAAGAGTCCATTGGTGGCGCTAAGTACTAGCCCCTCATTGCATGAACGGCAATCCGGAGTGCGCCGCCTATGCAACGCGGTTGGTCGAAAACCTAGCCCCTCGTATAACATGGCATAAATCGTGAATGATACGTAGTATAACACCAAGTCACAGGATCGCTGACCCGCTCTTGCTCATCAAGAAAGTCACTTTCCGGCTTTCTCTACTGAGGTACTTAATCGGACGAACTAGAAATACAAGCGTAGTAGTTATCCCTTTACTACCTTACCCGAACTTGCGGAACGTAAGGTGGTAAATGGTACATCCATTTCGCATCAAGTTTTCTATCGGATATCGGGTTCCGGCAAAACCCTTAAGGTTCGAACAGTAGGGTGCGCACGAAGATTTCTCTCTACCGAAACACGCCCTCAGCCACGTCGCGGTATCTAAGCTAGCTCAACGAACTCATAGCACAAGAGACACAAGATTTATACAGGTTCGGACCACCATTGTGGTGTAATACCCTACTCCTGTGTGTGGTGGTGGATTGCCTCTTAGGCTGATGATGAATAGTACAAGGGAAGAACAGCCTCGCGAGGAGAGGTGTTCTTGTGTTCGTGTGGTTGCTCGGGGAGGAATCGATCCATCCCTTCTATAGTGGTGGCTAGCCCTATTTATAGAGGCCCTGGTCCTCTTCCCAAATATTGAGTGGGAAGGGATCCAACAACGGCCATTTTGAAAGGGGACAACTAGTACAGGCTATCCTGACTAAAGGTGGTCTTCGCCTGTCAAAGGCGCTGGTGGTGACGCCGTCTTGGGCTCCACGGTGACCTTCGTCCTGCCGTACTGCTGGTCTTGGTCTTGTTGCACCGATATGGAAACCTTTGCCTGATGCCTCGGTACTCCGCGCCTGCGTTCGCCCCCTTAGCACCAAAGAGGAAACAAGGACACTGCACGCACTGGCGCCCGCCTGGCCTTGGTCTACATGGCTTGCGTCACGGGAACCTCGTGAGGTACCCCTTGCCTTGATCTCTCCGCCTCCTCGTGAGCCTGCCTGGCGAGGCCGCCCCTAAGGAGGCCTTGTGTCGTTCGCCCCGCGAGGCTTGGCCCCTCGCAAGGGTCTTGAAGGTTGGTTGATGAAGAGGGCCGTACTAGGCCACTGGTGGAGCCACGCCGCGGGCAGCGGGCCGCAGGCAAGTCTAGGGACCCCCGTTCCCAGAACGCCGACAGTAGCCCCCGGGCCCAAGGCGCGCTCGGACTCGGCTTAGCGGCGAAGCCAAAGGGCAAGTGTGGAGCACTGTGGGCCCCAACAGCCTGCGGCCTTGGTCGACGCGTGGCGACTGATTGGATGTGGGCGTCTCCACTTTCCCATGCTGCCTCGGCAACTGCCCGACTTGACGAGTCTATGCTGCATGCAAAAAGGATTATCATTACCTGCGATCGTGGAGGTCGACGGTTCGCCTCCCTTGGGTTATAAATGAGGAGGGGTGAGAGCCCCTTGCTACGTCTTGAGCTTGCTTTGATTTTCCTTGAAGAGGAAAGGGTGATGCAGCAATAGTAGCGTAAGTATTTCCCTCAGTTTTTGAGAACCAAGGTATCAATCCAGTAGGAGGCTCCTCAAAAGTCCCACGCACCTACACAAACAAACAAAGAACTTGCAACCAATGCAATAAAGGGGTTGTAGATCCCTTCACGGCCACTTGGGAAAGTGGGATCTGATAGAGATAATATGATAACACTACTAGGAAAAGGCCTACTAATGGCGCACCAGTTTTGCCTACTAATGGCGCACTACTGGTCAAATCGCACTCCGTGGTCAAACTTCCTGAAAGGTCACCCATCCTCACACTACTCCAGCCCAAGAACGCTTAACTTTAGAGTTCTATCCAACCCCAGCACCAGCTCACTTCACAGGCACTTGTTAATATATCTAGCATGTCAATCCTATTAAACCTTGTTGATGTTTAGGACTTTGTTCATCTTCATGAGTGTGATGAAATTTTGAAAAAGTATTTCAAACTTCTGTTCATATTACTAGTGGCGCACCTAGCAAACTAATTTTGAAAAAGTATTTCAAACTTCTGTTCATGAGTGTGATAATATTTTGAAAAAAAAAACCCGAAAAAAAAATCAAAACTAATTTTTTTTTTCTGTTACTAGTGGCGCACCTAGCAAACGGTGCGCCACTAGTAAGTTTGAATTTTTTTGAATTTTTTTGCCTCCAGATCTTAAAAGCCCCGTAACTTTTTTCTTTTAGGTTTTTGAGGATCTTGAAAATGTTTAACGGGGTTCCCCCAGTTAAATTCGGATGTAACTTTTCGAGTAGATGATTTTTCATATAGAGAACTTTTTATCCGAGTTCGTATGGAAAAGTTATGCCCATTTTACAAATTCCAGAGAGATTTTGCAAATAAAGTCGAAATTCATATTTGTAAATTTTCCCAACAACTAGACCACATATCACATGGGAAACTTATTTTCTTTTATTTTTTTGACATTTTCATCATTTTCCTTTATTTTTTTAAAACTGAAAAGGCGGTCCAAGGGGGGGGTGCATTCGGTGGAATTTTTGAGCCAAGTTAGTAATGGCGCACCGTGGGAGTGGTGCGCCATTATAATGGCGCACCACTCCCACGGTGCGCCATTACTAGTTTTAAATAAATAAAAAATTTGAAAACAATTTTGAAAAAAAATTACTAGTTAAAACTAGTAATGGCGCACTATCCCCTGGTGTGCCATTACTAGTTTTTTAAAAAAATTGAAAAAAATGAATTTTTTTTACTAATGGCGCACCGTGGATGTGGTGCACCATTACTAGTTTAACTAGTAATGGCGCATTGTCCCCTGGTGCGCCATTAGTAGTTTTGAAAAATAAAAAAAATTGTTACTAATGGCGCACCATGGATGTGGTGCGCCATTAGTATTTGGACACTAATGGCGCACCAACACATGGTGCGCCATTAGTATATAGTAGTGGCGCTCCACATGTCTGGTGCGCCATTAGTGTCCATTTCATCTATAGCCCTTTTCCTAGTAGTGTAAGATAAATATATTTTTGGTATTTTATAATATAGATGCAAAAAGTAAAGATGCAAATAAAAGTAGATTGAAAGCTTATATGATAAAAGATAGACCCAGGGGCCATAGGTTTCACTAGTGGCTTCTCTCAAGATAGCATAAGTATTACGGTGGGTGAACAAATTACTGTCGAACAATTGATAGAAAAGCGAATAATTATGAGATTATCTAGGCATGATCATGTATATAGGCATCACGTCCGCAACAAGTAGACCGACTCCTCCCTGCATCTACTACTATTACTCCACACATCGACCGACTCCTGCCTGCATCTAGAGTATTAACTTCATAAGAACAGAGTAACGCATTAAGAAAGATGACATGATGTAGAGGGATAAACTCAAGCAATATGATATAAAACCCCATCTTTTTATCCTCGATGGCAACAATACAATACGTGCCTTGCAACCCCTGCTGTCACTGGGTAAGGACACCGCAAGATTGAACCCAAAGCTAAGCACTTCTCCCATGGCAAGAAAGATCAATCTAGTAGGCCAAACCAAACTGATAATTTGAAGAGACTTGCAAAGATAACTCAATCATACATAAAAGAATTCAGAGAAGATTCAAATAATTCTCATAGATAAACTTGATCATAAACCCACAATTCATTGAATCTCGACAAACACACCGCAAAAAGAGTTTACATCGAATAGATCTCCACAAGAGAGGGGGAGAACATTGTATTGAGATCCAAAAAAGAGAGAAGAAGCCATCTAGCTAATAACTATGGACCCAAAGGTCTGTGGTAAACTACTCACAACTCATCGGAGGGGCTATGGTGTTGATGTAGAAGCCTTCCATGGTCGATTCCCCCTCCGGCGGAGCGCCGGCGAAGGCTCCAAGACGGGATCTCATGGATACAGAAGGTTACGGTGGTGGAAATTGTGTTTCGTTAGCTCCCTGGATGTTTTCGAGGTACGTAGGTATATATAGGAGGAAGAAGTACGTCGGTGGCTGAGGGAGTCCTGGATTAGGGGGTATCTGGACAGCCGGACTATATACATCGTCCGGACTATTGGAGCATGAAGATACAAGACTCAAGACTTCGTCCCGTGTCTGGATGGGACTCTCCTTTGCGTGGAAGACAAGCTTGGTGATTCGGATATTGTATTTCCTTCCTTGTAACCGACTCTGTCTAAACCCTAGCTCTCTCCGGTGTCTATATAAACCGAAGAGGTTGGTCCTTAGAAGGACGATCACAATTACAATCATAATCATCATAGGCTAGCTTCTAGGGTTTAGCCTCTATGATGTCGTGGTAGATCTACTCTTGTACTACTCATATCGTCAATATTAATCAAGCATGAAGTAGGGTTTTACCTCCATCGAGAGGGCCCAAACCTGGGTAAACATCGTGTCCCTTGCTTCCTGTTACCATCAACCTAAGACGCACAGATCAGGACCCCCTACCCGAGATCCGCCGGTTTTGACACCAACATTGGTGCTTTCATTGAGAGTTCCTCTGTGTCGTCGCTGCAAGGCTCGATGGCTCCTTCAATCATCATCAATGGCACGGTCCAAGGTGAAACTTTTCTCCCCTGGTAGATTTTTATGCTCGGCGGCTTCGCACTGCGGGCCAATTCGCTTGGCCGTCTGGAGCAGATCGACAGCTATGCCCCTGGCCACCAGGTCAGGTTCGGAAACCTGAACTACACAGCCGACATCCGCGGAGACTTGATCTTCGACGGAGTCGAGCCTGTGCCAGGAGCGCCAGACAGTCACGATGAGCACGGCTTAGACCTGCTGCCGGACAATGCCCAGGATATTACCCCTGCAGAAGTCCCGGACCTAAATCCGGGACAGACTGCGTGGCCCAAGGATGGGTGGATGGACCCCTCCCCACAGGCCACATACTCATCGGCGGTAGAGCCGAACACAGGCCTCAATTCTAAGGAGGCCTGTGACTCCGGACCCCCGGACTCATATCCGGTTGTAGGTTCCAGTCTGCATGCTCCCGAGCCTATCGAGCCTGGTTGGGCTCCGGTAATGGAGTTTACCACTGCGGATGTCTTCCAGCACTCGCCCTTTGGCGACATGCTGAACTCATTAAAGTCTCTCTCTTTGTCAGGAGGCTCTTTGCCGAAATATGTCCGGCTCGAGTGGGAAGCAGGCGACGAAGGAATTCGTTGCCCACCCACCACCCACTTCATTGCCACGGTCGATGATTTAACTGACGTGCTTGACTTCGACTCCGAAGACATCGACGGTATGGACGACGATGCAGGAGAAGAACAGGAACCACCACTCACGAGGCGGTGGACAGCCACCTCCTCATACGATATATATATGGTGGACACTCCGAAGGAAACCAATGGCGATGAGGCAACGGAGGATAGCCCTTCAGGGAATAAAGCAAAGCATGGGCGTCGTCGACGCCGCTCCAAGCCCCACCACAGCAATACCGGCCCAGGAGACGAAAACAATCCGAATGGTGCCGAAGAGGAATACAACCCTGATCATCTCACCTTCGAGCAGGCTAAGCAGGAAGATGAGTAGACCATCCCAAACGAATAGGCGACGGACGGATATCCGGAGGAGGACAACTACATGCCCCCCTCCGAAGATGAGATTAGCCTCGGTGACGACGAGTTCGGCGTGCCTGAGGATCCCGTGGAGCAGGAGCGCTTCAAGCGTCGGCTTATGGCCACTGCGAGGAGCCTGAGAAAGAAGCAGCAGCAACTCCAAGCTGATCAAGACTTGCTCACAGATAGATGGACTGAAGTCCTGGTAGCCGAGGAATACAGACTCGAGCGCCACACGGTTGACCGTCCACCCCGTGGCCGGGATAAAATGGCATATCAGCCCGAATACCAGCCCGCTCCCCCACGGCAATAAAGTACGGCTCGGGGCAATAGGCAGGACCTGCAAGATATACTGGAAAACAAAGCAGGACAGCCAAGATCGATCTACGGATCACGAGGGCGCGCCCCAGCACGTGATGATGACCATCACGCCAGATAAATTATCAACAAGTCCGGTCGGGCCGAACACAGCAACCCAGACCAATTCGAACTGCGTAGCCACATAGCCCGGCACAGAGGAGCCGTGCACCCCCTCTGCTTCACTGAGAAGTGATGGATCGTGAATTCCCAGAAGGGTTCAAACCCATAAACATCGAATCATACGATGGCACAACAGACCCCGCTGTATGGATCAAATATTTCCTTCTCCATATTCACATGGCCCGTGGAGACGATCTAATCTTCCCCTTAAGCTCAAAGGACCCGCCTAGCACTGGCTAAACAGTCTGCCAGCAAATTCAATTGGCAGTTGGGAAAACCTGGAAGATGCATTCCTCGACAACTTCCAGGGCACATATGTGCGACCACCGGACGCTGATGACTTTAGCCACATTACTCAACAGCCCGGAGAGTCAGCCAGGAAATTCTGGACTCGGTTCCTAACTAAAAAGAACCAAATAGTCGACTGTCCGGACGCCGAAGCCCTGGCAGCTTTTAAGCATAATATCCGTGATGAGTGGCTCGCCCGACACCTCGGCCAGGAAAAACCCAAGTCCATGGCAGCTCTCACAACGCTAATGCCCCGCTTTTGCGCGGGCGAGGACAGTTGGTTGGCTCGCAGCAGCACTACGCCACATTCTGGCACTTCGGATGTCTGCGACAATAACGGCAAGCCACGGTGCAACAGACATAAGCGATGGAACAACGGCGACCACAATGAAGACACGGCAGTCAACGCCGAATTCAGCGGATCCAAGTCCGGTCAGCGGAAGAAGCCGTTCAAAAGAAACAATCAGGGACCGTCCAGTCTGGACCGTATACTGGAGCGCTCGTGCCAAATTTATGGCACCCCGGACAAGCCAGCCAACCACTCCAACAGAGACTGTTGGGTGTTCAAACAAGCCGGCAAAATAAACGCCGAAAACAAGGACAAGGGGCTGCACAGCGACGATGACGAAGAGCTCCGGCGTCCGAACACGGGGGGACAGAAGAAATTTCCCCCCAGGTGAAAACGGTCAACATGATCTACGCCACTCACATCCCCAAGCGGGAATGGAAGCGAGCACACTACAGGACGTCTATGCGATGGAGCCAGTCGCCCCCAAATTCAACCCATGGTCAGCTTGTCCGATCACCTTTGATCGTAGGGATCACCCTACTAGCATCCATCACGGCGGCTCAGCCGCATTGGTCCTAGACCCAATCATCGACGGATTCCACCTCACGCGAGTCCTTATGGACGGCGGTAGCAGCCTGAACCTGCTTTATCAGGACACAGTGCGTAAAATGGGCATCGACCCTTCAAGGATCAAGCCCACCAAAACCACCTTTAAAGGTGTAATTCCTGGAGTAGAGGCCCGTTGCACGGGCTCTATAACATTGGAAGTGGTCTTCGAATCTCCGGATAACTTCCAAAGCGAAGAGTTAATCTTCGATATCGTCCCTTTCCGTAGTGGTTACCACGCACTGCTCGGACGAACCGCATTCGCTAGATTCAATGCGGTACCACACTATGCATACCTCAAGCTCAAGATGCCAGGACCGCGCGGGGTCATAACAGTCAACGGAAACATGGACCGCTCTCACTGAACAGAAGAGCATACTGCAGCCCTCGCGACGGAAGTAAAATGTGGCCTCCTCCGACAAACCACCAATCCGGCGACAACAACTTCGAGCACCGTCAAGCGAGTCCGGAGCACCCCGTAGCAGGATCATCAGGGATGCCAAGAGCACGACTAGCAGTCCGGAATCCACTCAAGCCCCATCAAAGCAGCATTCGTGCCACGTGTACACAATTACGCACTCGAAATACCATGGGCATAGGCGGAGGTGCAGTAATGACTGAGTCAACAGTGCGGTATCACCACAGCATACCTTCATAACCTTCCCTTTTTATCTTTCAGGACGTTGCTTTAGGGCAGCCTCTTCAGAAGAGCCGGATTGTCGGACTTACATAGGAGAGAAAACCAAGGAGGCGACAGGCTTTGCGCACAAAAGGAAATACCGAGGTGGAATCTGTTCACGATCGTTATACCTGTTTTATATTTACTCCTGCCTAAACGCACCCATTGTAAACATACGCTTAAACGTATTAGTCATCAATGGGAGATCATACATAGTGTCAGCTTATTATTATCATTTGAGCTTTTTTTCTTACAAATGTTTATTTAATATTGCATCTGTACACCTTGGTACGATCAATTTTGCCAGGGGCTTATTATGGCACCTCATAATACGGCAAAACAAGTCCGAACACTTTCATCAGTGTGGCTGAGGGAGTCCTGGATTAGGGGGTATCCGGACAGCGGGACTGTATACATCGTCCGGACTATTGAAGCGTGAAGATACAAGACTCAAGACTTCGGCCCGTGTCCGGATGGGACTCTCCTTTGCGTGGAAGACAAGCTTGGCGATCCGGATATTGTGTTTCCTTCCTTGTAACCGACTCCATGTAAAGCCTAGCCCTCTTCGATGTCTATATAAACCGGAGAGGTTGGTCCTTAGAAGGCCGATCACAATTACAATCATACCATTATAGGCTAGCTCTTAGGGTTTAGCCTCTACGATCTCATGGTAGATCTACTCTTGTACTACCCATATCTTCAATATTAATCAAGCAGGAAGTAGGGTTTTACCTCCATCGAGAGGGCCCGAACCTGGGTAAACATTGTGTCCCTTGCTTCCTGTTACCATCAGCCTAGATGCACAGATCGGGACCCCCTACCCGAGATCCGCCGATTTTGACACCGACATTGGTGCTTTCATTGAGAGTTCCTCTATGTCGTCACTGAAGGGCTTGATGGCGCCTTCAATTGTCAACAACACGGTCCAGGGGGGGACTTTTCTCCCCAGACAGATCTTCATGTTCGGCGGCTTCGCGCTGCGGGCCAATTCGCTTGGCCATCTGGAGCAGATCGAGAGCTACACCCCTGGCGACCAGGTCAGGTTCAGAAACTTGAACTACACGGCGGATATTCGCGGAGACTTGATCTTCGATGGATTTGCGCCTGCGCCAGGAGCACTAAACAGTTACGATGGGCACGGCTTAGACCTGCTGTCGGACGATGCTCGGGATATCACCCCGGCTATAGCCCCGGATCTAAATCTGGAGCAGGTTGCGTTGCCTAAGGACGGAGGGGTGGACCCCGCCCCGCAGGCCGCACGCTCATCAGCGGTGGAGCCGAATACAGGTCTCACCCCTGTGGAAGCCTGTAAACCCGGGCCCCCAGACTCGTATCCGGTTGTTGGTTCCGATACGCATACCCTCGAGCCGACCGAGCCTGGTTGGGATCTGATAATTGAGTTTACCGCTGCGGACATCTTCCAGCATTCGCCCTTTGGTGACATGTTGAACTCATTAAAGTCTCTCTCTTTGTCAGGAGGCTCTGGGCCGAACTATGTCCGGCTGGAGTGGGAAGCAGGCGACGAAGGAATTCGCTGCCCACCCACCACCCACTTCATTGCCACGGTCGATGATTTAACCGACGTGCTTGACTTCGACTCTGAAGACATCGATGGTATAGACGACGATGCAGGAGAATTACAGGAGCCACCGCTCACAGGGCGGTGGACGGCCACCTCCTCATACGATATATACATGGTGGACACTCTGAAGGAAACCAATGGTGACAAGGCAATGGAGGATAACCCCTCAGGGAGAAAAGCAAAGCATGGGCACCGTCGGCGCCGCTCCAAGCCCCGCCACAGCAATACCGGCCCCGAAGAGGAAAGCAATCCGGACAACCCTGACCAGCCCGCCTTCGAGCAGGCCGAACAGGAGGATGAGTAGGTCAGCCCAGATGAACAGGCGACTGATGGATACTCGGAGGAGGACAACTATATGCCCCCCTTCCAAGACGAGATTAGGCTCTGCGATGACGAGTTTAGTGTGCCTGAGGATCCCGTGGAGCAGGAGCGCTTCAAGTGCCGGCTTATTGCTACTGCGATGAGCCTAAAGAAGAAGAAGCAACAACTCCAGGCTAATCAAGACCTGCTCACAGATAGATGGACGGAAGTCCTGGCAGCCGAGGAATACGGACTCGAGCGCCAAATGGCTGACCGGCCACCACGTGGCCGGGATAAAACAGGATATCAGCCCGAATACCAGCCCGCACCCCCACGCCAATACACTACGGCCCGGGGCAACAGGCGAGACCTACAAGATATTCTGGAAAACAAAGCAGGACAGCCAAGATCGATCTATGGATCGCGGGGGCGTGCCCCAGCGCACGACGATGACCGTCACGCCGGATACATCATCAACAAGTCCGGCTGGGCCAAACACAGCAACCCAGACCAATTCGAAGTGCGTAGCCACATAGCTCGGCAAAGAGGCGCCGCACACCCCCTCTGCTTCACTAATGAAGTGATGGATCATGAATTCCCAGAAGGGTTCAAACCCGTAAACATCGAATCATATGATGGCACAACAGACCCCGCAGTATGGATCAAAGATTTCCTTCTCCACATCCACATGGCCCGCGAAGACGATCTACACGCCATCAAATATCTTCCCCTTAAGCTCAAAGGACCAGCCCGGCACTGGCTAAACAGCCTGCCAGCAAATTCCATCGACAGTCGGGAAAACCTGGAAGACGCATTCCTCGACAACTTCCAGGGCACATATGTGCGACCACAGGACGCTGACGACCTGAGCCACATTACTCAACAGCCCGGAGAGTCAGCCAGGAAATTCTTGACTCGGTTCCTAACTAAAAAGAACCAAATAGTCGATTGTCCGGACGCCCAAGCCCTGGCGGCTTTTAAGCATAATATCCGTGACGAGTGGCTTGCTCGACACCTCGGCCAGGAAAAACCCAAGTCCATGGCAGCTCTCACAACACTAATGACCCGCTTTTGCGCTGGCGAAGACAGCTGGTTGGCTCGCAGCAGCACTACACCACATTCTGGCACTTCGGATATCCGCGACAACAATGGCAAGCCACAACGCAACATCCATAAGGGACGGAACAACGGCGACAACACCGAAGACACGGCAGTCAACACCGGATTCAGTGGATCCAAATCCGGTCAGCGGAAGAAGCAGTTCAAAAGAAACAATCAAGGACCGTCTAGTCTGGACCGCATACTGGAACGCTCATGCCAAATTCATGGCACACCGGACAAGCCAGCCAACCACGCCAATAGAGACTGCTGGGTATTCAAACAGGCCAGTAAAACAAACGCCGAAAACAAGGACAAGGGGCTGCACAGCAACGATGACGAGGAGCCCTGGCGTCCGAACACGGGGGGACAGAAGAAATTCCCCCCCCCCCAGGTGAAAACGGTCAACATGATCTACGCCACGCACATCCCCAAGCAGGAAAGGAAGCGGGCACTACGGGACATCTATGCGATGGAGCCAGTCGCCCCCAAATTCAACCCATGGTCAGCTTGTCTGATCACCTTTGATCGTAGGGATCACCCTACTAGCATCCGTCACGACAGCTCAGCCGCATTGGTCTTAGACACAATCATCGATGGATTTCACCTCACGTGAGTCCTTATGGACGGCCGTAGCAGCCTAAACCTGCTTTATCAGGACACAGTGCGCAAAATGGGCATTGACCCTTCAAGGATCAAGCCCACCAAAACCACCTTTAAAGGTGTAATTCCTGGGGTAGAGGCCCGTTGTACGGGCTCTATAACATTGGAAGTGGTCTTTGGATCTCTGGATAACTTCCAAAGCGAAGAGTTAATCTTCGATATCGTCCCCTTCCACAGTGGTTATCACGCACTGCTGGGACGAACCGCATTCGCTAGATTCAATGCGGTACCACATTACGCATACCTCAAGCTCAAGATGCCAGGACCGCGCGGGGTCATTACTATCAACAGAAACATGGACCGCTCTCTCCGAACAGAGGAGCATACTGCAGCCCTTGCGGCGGAAGTACAATGCGGCCTAGTTCGACAAACCAATCCGGCAACAACAACCTCGAGCACCGTCAAGAGAGTCTGGAGCACCCCGCAACAGGATCATCAAGCACGCCAAGAGCGCGACTAGCAGTCCGGCCTCCGTTTAAGCCCCATCAAATCAGCATTCGTGCCACGCGTACACAATTATGCACTCAAGATACCATGGGCGTAGGCGGAGGCGCAACAACGACTCAGTCAACAGTGTGGGTAACCGCTACATACCTTCATAATCTTCCCCTTTTACCTTTCAGGACATTGCTTTAGTGCAGCCTCTTCAGAAGAGCCGGATTGCCAGACTCACATAGGAGAGAAAACTAAGGAGGCAACAGGCGTCGCGCACAGAAGGAAATACCCAAGTGGAATCTATTTACGATCGTTATACCTGTTTTATCTATCTGTACGTGGCCTGCCCTTGGATAGGACATGTCAAATAGTCCTATTTATCTCCGCTTAATGCATCCATTGTAAACATATGCTTAAATGTATTATTCATCAATGGGAGATCATACATAGCGTCAGCTTATTACTCTTATTCGAGCATTTTTTTCTTATAAATGTTTATTTGATATTGCATCCATACACCTTGGTAGGGTCAGTTTGCTAGGGGCTTCTTATGGCGCCCCATAATACGGCAAGACAAGTCCAAACACTTTCAACAGTGCGGCACCCCGAACTTATAGCACTATATGCATCAGCTCCTAATCATGTCTTGGGTCTACAGTTGGGTTAGCCCAGCTCCCTTGTTTTGGTACCTTACGTTCCGTTATATCGGCTAAGGTAGCGCAGGGAGAACTACTGTGATTGTGTCCCGGTTCTTCCGGACGAGCACCTCAGTAGGGAAAGCCGAAAACTGACCGGCATGATGTGGCGAGAGCTGGTCGCTGTTTGAGAGTTCTTAAAATCATTAAAGATTTTTCCGCTTTAGGCGATAAATTGGCTTCGTCCGATCTAGGCGTATATAGTGCCCCAATTCGGCCTTCTGGATTCTAGGGGCTTCGCCGAAATTTAAAATTGTAGAATTCTATGGCTAAGTGAAAGTTATAAAGCCGCATAGTCCGATTGCCTTGTTCGTTGTGCTGGACACCTCCTTAAGGGACCAAACATTTGGATAAAGAGTGTCCGGCTTTTCCACAAACACCCCAGTACTAGTTACGTGGGGGCGGAAGCCGACGACTGGCCTACTTTCAGAATTTTATAAACAGTCGCACAGAAGGTAATATGTTAAATAACAAAAGCGCTACATAGCGCAAGAAACTTCGTCTTTAAATTACAAACATGACATAAGTGAATTCATTCTAAAATGGTGTCCTTGGTACATTCATCGGCCACGAGATGAGTGCCCTTCATCATGTCATCATAGTACATCTCGGGATGGCGATGCGCCTTGCCCTCCGGCGGCCCGTCCTTCACCAGCTTTTCTGCATCCAGCTTGCCCCAATGCACCTTCGCGCGGGCAAAGGCCCGGCGGGCACCCTCAATGCAAACGGATCGCTTGATCACTTCAAGCCGCGGACAGGCATTCACCATCCGCTTGATCAGGACGAAGTAGCTAGTGGGTAGGAGCTCACCAGGCCACATCCGGACTATGAAATCTTTCATAGCCACTTTGGCCGCCCTGTGGAGTTCGACCAACTGCTTCAGTTGGTCACTGAGAGGCATTGGCTGTTCGGCCCCAGTATACTGGGACCAGAACATCTTCTCCGTTGAGCTCCCCTCCTGGGCATGGTAGAACTCCACGACATCTGATATGCTGCGTGGTAGATCTACGAATGCCCCTGGAGAGCTCCGAATTCGGGTAAGTAAAAGAAACGCCTCCTCCACATGTTTGCTTTGCATAAAGAATTTCTTACCGGCCGCTATATTTTTGGCCTCCTGGATTTCCTGTTGTGCCTTCTCGGCTTTGGCCTTGGTGTCTTTCACATTCACAAGGGCCTTCGCAAGCTCGGCCTCTTTCATCTTCAGATCATGCTCCACGAACTCGAACTTCTTGTCGAGGTCCCGGAGCTCTTGCTGTACCACGCCCACTCTAGCACTTTGCTTCTCGCGCTCCTTGAATTCCAAGGCCGCCTTGTCTTCGGCCTCGGACAGCGCTTTCTTCAGGGACGCCACTTCGGCGGTGGCCCCTGTTACACAGTCACGACGCTTTGGCGTTAGACTAACCAATTTTGTCTATCCTTAACTACATAAGAGCGGGAAATCACTTACCCTTGTTCTCTTCGAGCCGCCTCTTCGTGAGGTCAAGCTCTCCCTACGCCTGCTCCAGGTCCCGCTTTAGTTTGGCAACCTCGGCTGTGCGGGCAGCAGCAGCAAGCAGCACATCCTGCTTATTCACATGAATATTTATTATTAGACTCCTGCGGATTATAATTGAACCTCCGTTTGGTTTTTCTTTCCGAACACCAAACAGAGTATCAGGGACTACTACCTATCAGGTGGTAATTTTACACATTTTACTTACTTACCTCAAAGCCTGTCAGGAGGCTGGTGCAAGCTTCGGTTAGTCCGCTCTTGGCGGACGAAACCTTCCGAATCACCGCACTCATAAGAGTATGGTGCTCTTCATCCATGGAAGCACCGCGAAGCTCTTCCAGCAGACAATCTGGCGCCTCGGGCGCAATGGAAGTCCTTGACGCAGACGGCTCGCCCTCCCTAACGAGGGGTTGCTCACCTGAGTTCGCAACCATTGAAGGTTCCGAAACAGTGTTCGGCTGAGAGCCCGGCCTACTGTGGCTCTCATCAACATGATCCGCGGGGATCTTGAACCCCGCGTGTCCGACATCTGGAATCCTGCCTTGGGGCGTCTCCAGAGTCACCTCGCCCCGCTCTGGGAGCCTTCGGGACAACACCTCCGTGTCATCCGCGGGCTGAGGAGTAGTGGCCATCGAAAGCGAATTCATCTCCGAATCGCTCAGGGACCCGAAAGAAGATACCTCGGGGTGAGCCCTGGCCGGACTGCATATATGTCCGGCGTTATAAAAAAAGCTATGGAGTGAAGTCATGATAGAGTGTGGACACTTACGATCGCACTGGGGGCTTCCCCCTGGGCAGCCACCCCTCCTCGCTGAGAGCGGCCGTGGCAGAGTAGTCCGGAAGAGACACCTTTCCCTTCTTGGACGCCCCAGCCTCCCCCTCCGGGGCAGCTTTCCTCTTTTTCTCCTCCCCAACGCGGGGAGGTAGAGTTTCCTCTTGCTTCCTCCCGCCTCTGCGGGAGGAATCTGTCTTGTCGTCATCGGACGACATGGGTATGACGGCCTTGCGTCGAGGGCCTTTTCCGCCCCCCTGGTCCGCCTCCCTAGGCCCATCATCCCTTCCGGATGGGGCGTCTTCTTCTTCTTCTTCCTCCCCTTTGTGGGAGGAGTGTGCCTCGTCGTCTTCGGACGAGCCTTCCGGCACAACCTTACGCCGGAGACCCTTTCGGATCCCCAGGGCCTTCTTTTCGGCCTTCTTCTCCGGCACCTTATAGGGCGCCGGGACTAGCATCTCTGTCAGGAGAGCATCCACAGGGCCTTCTGGCAGCGGAGCCGGACAGTCAATCTGCTCTGCTGTCTACACATAATCCTGAGCAAATATGCATAGTTACTTAATACACCCCCATGAATATATTGGGAAGAACCAAAACCGGTGGTAGTCTGAAAACTCACCTGACTAGGAGGCCGCGTGGCGTGAAGCCCGCGGTCTTCGGATGTGGGAGGAGGTACTTCGGAGGCCTTGAACAACACCTTCCATGCGCCTTTATGCGTCATGTCGTAGAGCCTCCGAAGCGTCTTGTGTTCGGCTGGGACGAACTCCCACAGGTTAAATGCCCGCCTTTGGCACGGGAGAATTCGGTGAGCGAGCATGACCTGGATCATGTTGACAAGCTTGATGTTCTTGTCCTTCATGCTCTTGATGCAGGTCTGGAGTCCGGTCAGCTCTGTAGATTCGCCCCAGGACAGGCCCTTCCTTTCCCAGGAGGTGAGACGCATGGGGGTTCCAGATCGGAACTCGGGGGCCGCCGCCCAGTTGGCGCCGTGCGGCTCGGTGATGTAGAACCACCCCGACTGCCACCCCTTCACGGTTTCCGAAAAGGAGCCGTCAAGCCAGGTGACATTAGGCATCTTGCCCACCGTGGCTCCTCTGCACTCCGCTTGCTGGCCGCTCACAATCTTCAGCTTCACGTAGAAGGTTTGTAGCTACAAGCCGAAATGAGGCTTGATGCGGAGGAAGGCCTCGCATACGACGATGAACGCCGAGATGTTGAGGACGAAATTCGGGGCTAGATCATGGAAATCTAGCCCGTAGTAGAACATGAGCCCACGGACGAAGGGATGAAGTGGGAATCCCAGTCCACGGACGAAGTGGGCGACAAACACGACGTCCGGTAGCCAGTGCTCTATGTCTGCGGCCAAGTATCCGGCCGCCCGAAGATTTGTGATATGCTTCTCCTTGACGGTGGAAGCCACCCACTTGCCTCCTGCTCCGGACATGTTTAGCTGTGCGGAGAAGACTTGGGCTTGGGCGCTGGAGCTCGAGGCGGCAAGAGTGGGCAAAGGAGGAAGAAGGCATGGGTAAAAATGGGGAAATCTTATCCCTTTATAGAGGCGACGAAAGCGGTGCGCCTCCCCACTTGCCCGTTTTGAATCGCTTGCTTCCCAAGCGCAACGATTGATGGCGTGGTGGGATTACCCATACCCGTATTGATGAGAATCCCATGATAAGGGGACACGATCTCTGCTTTGACAAGACGTGTCAAGGAAACCGCCTCGCAATATGCGTTGTGGCTGGTTGTGCTAAAACGGTTCGAATAATGACCCGACCGTAATGACACGTCGCGTTATCTAAAAAGTTGTCAGCAGATTGCATTTGTGGAATATCATTCTCTCTACGGTGTCATGTGAAGATCATTTTGTGGATCCGGACACGATTCAAGTGTTCGATAATTACTTTGGAGTATTCGGAGAAGGAACCCGCCTTGCAATGCTGAAGACAATACTGCACGTCGGACTCATCGTCATTGAAGCCTGGTTTAGGGGCTATTGAGGGAGTCCTGGATTAGGGGGTATCCGGACAGCCGGACTGTATACATCGTCCAGACTATTGAAGCGTGAAGATACAAGACTCAAGACTTCGGCCCGTGTCCGGATGGGACTCTCATTTGCGTGGAAGACAAGCTTGGCGATCCGGATATTGTGTTTCCTTCCTTGTAACTGACTCCATGTAAACCCTATCCCTCTCCGGTGTTTATATAAACCGGAGAGGTTGGTCCTTAAAAGGCCGATCACAATTACAATCATACCATCATAGGCTAGCTCTTAGGGTTTAGTCTCTACGATCTCGTGGTAGATCTACTCTTGTACTACCCATATCTTCAATATTAATCAAGCAGGAAGTAGGGTTTTACCCCCATCGAGAGGGCCCGAACCTGGGTAAACATTGTGTCCCTTGCTTCCTGTTACCATCAGCCTAGACACATAGATCGGGACCCCCTACCCGAGATCCGCCGGTTTTGACACTGACAACGGCACCCCGAACTTATAGCACTATGTGCATCAGCTCCGAATCACGTCTTGGGTCAATAGTTGGGTTTGCCCGGCTCCCTTGTTTTGGTACCTTACGTTCTGTTATATCGGATAAGGTAGCACAGGGAGAACTACTGCGATTGTGTCCCGGTTCTTCCGGACGAGCACCTCAGTAGAGAAAGCCGAAAACTGACCGGCATGATGCGGTGAGAGCTGGTCGCTGTTCGAGAGGTCTTAAAATCCTTAAAGATTTTCTGTTTTAGGCGAGGAATCGGCTTCGTCCGATCTAGGCGTGTATAGCGCCCCAATTCGGCCTTCCGAATTCTAGGGGCTTCGCCGAAATTTAAAATTGTAGACTTCTATGGCTAAGTGAAAGTTATAAAGCCGCATAGTCTAATTGCCTCGTTCGCTGCGCCGGATACCTCCTTAAGGGACCAAAAATTTGGGTAAAGAGTATCTGGGTTTTTCCAGGAACACCCTGGTGCTAGGTACGTGGGGGCGGAAGCCGACGACTGGCCTACTTTCAGAATTTTATAAACAGCCGCACAGAAGGTAATATTTTAAATCAAATAGTGCTACATAACACAAGTAACTTCGTCTTTATATTACAACAGCAACAGAGGTACATTTATTCAAAGATCTTGTCCTTGGTACATTCATCGGCCACGAGACGAGCGCCCTTCATAACGCCATCGCAATACTTCTCGGGATAGCGATGCGCCTTGCCCTCCGGCGGCCCGTCCTTCACCAGCTTCTCCGCATCCAGCTTGCCCCAATGCACCTTCGCACGGGCAAAGGCCCGGCGGGCACCCTCAATGCAAACGGATCGCTTGATAACTTCAAGCCGCGAACAGGCATTCACCATCCGCTTGATTAGGCCGAAGTAGCTAGTGGGCAGGGGCTCACCAGGCCACATCCAGACTATGAAATCTTTCATAGCCACTTCGACCGCCCTGTGGAGTTCGACCAACTGCTTCAGTTGGTCACTCAGAGGCATCGGGTGTTCGGCCCCAGCATACTGGGACCAGAACAGCTTCTCCGTTGAGCTCCCCTCCTTGGCACGGAAGAACTCCGCGGCATCTGATACGCTGCATGGTAGATCTGCGAATGCCCCTGGAGAGTTCCAAATTCGGGTAAGTAAAAGAAATGCCTCCTCCACATGTTTGCTTTGCATAAAGAATGTCTTACCCGCCGCTATCTTTTTGGCCGCCTAGATTTCTTGTTGTGCCTTGTCGGCTTCGGCCTTGGCGTCTTTCATACTCACGAGGGCCTTCACAAGCTCGGGCTCTTTCATCTTAAGATCATGCTCCACGGACTCGAACTTCTTGCCGAGCTCCTGGAGCTCTTGCTGTACCTCGCTCACCCTAGCATCTTGCTTTTCGCGCTCCTTGCATTCCAAGGCCGTCCTGTCTTCGGCCTCGGACAGCGCTTTCTTCAGAGACGCAACTTCGGTGGTGGCCTCTATTACACAGTCACGACGCTTCGTCGTTAGAATACCCAATTTTATCTATCCTTCATTACATGAGAGTGGGGAATCACTCACCTTTGTTCTCTTCGAGCTGCCTCTTCATGAGGTCGAGCTCCCCCTGCTCCTGCTCCAGGTCCCGCTTTAGTCCGGCGACCTCGACTGTGCGGACAGCAGCGGCAAGCAACACAGCCTGCATATTCACATGCACACTTATTATTAGACTCCTGCGGATTATAATTGACCCTTCATTTGGCTTTTCTTTCTGAACACCAAACAGAGTATCAGGGGCTACTACCTATCGGGTGGTAATTTCACACATTTTTATTACTTACCTCAAAGCCCGTCGTGAGGCTGGTGCAAGCTTCGGTTAGTCCGCTCTTGCCAGGCAAAACCTTCTGAATCACCGCACTCATAAGAGTACGGTGCTCGTCATACATGGAAGCGCCGCGAAGCGCTTCCAGCAGACTATATGATGCCTCTCGCATGATGGAAGTCATCGGCACGGACGGCTCGCCCTCCCTAGCGAGGGGCCGCCTGCCCGCATCCGGAGCCATCGAAGGCTCTGGCACAGTATCCGAATGAGAGTCCGGCTTGCTGCGGCTCTCATCGGCACGATCTGCGGGGATCTTGAAACCCGAGTGTCCGACATCTGGAATTCCGCCTTGGGGCGTCTCCAGAGTCACCTCCCCCTGCTCTGGGAGCCTTTGGGACAACACCTCCATGTCATCTGCAGGCTGAGGAGTAGTGGCCGTCGGAAGCGAGTTCATCGCCGAATCACTCAAGGATCCATCCGAAGATGATACTGTGGCATCCCGGCTCAGAGAAAACCGGAACGCCCCGTATTCCAGCCCAGAGACCGAGGGGAAGTCTTCTGGAATACGGCATTGCTTAGCATAGAACAAATCAGCTTTCTATTATTACACGAATATGAATACAGGGTCTCCGATATTACAATGAATAACATTGGCACGGCGACACTACGCCATCCTATGTTGCTCTATGCAAGCAGCAAAACAACTCAAAGCAGTGGAATAACTCTAGCAGCAGAACAACGGCGACGGTGGTGAACTGCATTCTACAGGGACTCTGGCTGGAATGCTTATCCTAGCTCGGATGAACGGAAACCACGACAAGCAAGCAATCAAATCCGGCATGACCTGCAAACTGGCATGACACGCCAGGTCAGTACATTGAATGTACTTGCAAGCTCACAATAATCCAGAAGCATTCAAGACAAACAACAACATGGCAATTACAGGTTAAACAGGAATTATCATGGTATCATCATCTCAAAATAACATGGCATGACCAACATAAACTTGATACAGCTATCACAACATGAACTTATTAGTCCAACATCACTAGCATGCAACATGATGACACTATATGCACCACTTAATCTGCTCGGGTTACCTCGTAACCAACTCATGCATCACTTACCAACCTCGGACATCACACGATCATCTCAGGATCAAATCAAGCTTGGTATAAACAATACCGTAGCGATCAGTAAATGACCACAAGGAGCTTGATTTTTACCCATGACTCTCGTACAACAACACGAATATACAACAACTCGGTATCCTCGATACCATCGTGATCCTTATGGCGATCACAATCTGACCAACACTTGGTCCCAAACTGTGATCCTTACGGCGATCACAACCCGACCATTAAACGGCCCGTGATCCTTACGGCGATCACCACCCGACCAATACATGGCCCATGATCCTTACGGCGATCACAAACCGACCAATACTTGGCACGTGATCCTTACGACGATCACAACCAACTTATCTCATTATTATTAAGCACATTATTCTTATTACTGTTAACTCATGGTGTGACCTACTTCCGACCTGGGCCCTTATCCGCGGGTGCGGCTATCGATAGATTTAATATACACTCTGCAAAGGTTAGTACACTGTACCCACACTACGAAACCCATGGCCTCGCACTCCCATTCGGGTGGACCAACGGCGTCCCAACAAAACCGATCTACTGCCATGACACTCTCCCGTCCACTCCGACTTACTCCCCACTGGGCTAAATCATGGGTGGACCCATGTCTACCTCAAGACACAACGACCACTGTCGTGGTCCGTCCAACTCTGGGACCCAGATCCAAAAACTAACTCAACAACAGGCACACAAGGCTTATGTCCGCCTACCTGATCGGGGTAGCGCGCGCCCATGACCTTCCCTCGTTGGAGGCACCGGCGAGAGGCACAACAATAGACCCAGTTAGGACCGTCCCACACCGGTAAGCATGGTTGCACTGGTCGGCATCGATTCAGCGGCACCATGATTCAGCCAACAATTGTTCAACTTCAATTTAATCTGGTTAACTTGAATGCAAATATGTTGAGCCATGATAAAATAACATGATGCCAACTATAATACATGAACATGATATCAACATCATCATGAGAGTATCACATAACTATCCATCATATCAACAATAAATCATATCCACTGAGCATGGCATACTGACTAGCATGACCATCTCCAACATCAACATGTACTACTAGCAAGCATAAACATATGAAAAGAGATACTAGCAGGTATAACATGATAACAGAGTACCATAGCACTAAAGTGAACATGCAAATCTAAACATCACCGGAACAACGATAACCATCTTTTCAACAATCAAACATTTAATAAAGATTCAAGTTGAAAACTATGGTTACTGCATGACTATCATGCAAGTGGGTATTGTGGCTTGCCTGGGGATGAAGAAGGCACCGGGGAAAGTGACACCAATAGAAAGGGCTCGACGAGACGAAGAAGTAGGCTTTGGAATCACCTCATTTGGAGTTACGGTTGCGGAGATATAAGGTGTTGAACATCAGGGACCAATCTGTGAATAAAACTTCAACAAATAAGTCTCTGGACGCAAAAACTGTCAGCGCATTTGGCAGAATACGCCTTCTCCCACTTATCCATGTGGCAAGGGGCTGGGCCACTGGCGCGTGGGTCCCAGGCGCAGGGCGAGGGGGCACAGGCGCTCGTCCTCTTCCTCCCGCCCGCCCTGTTCCTTGCGTGAACAAAGGCAGAGCAGGGGAGGGACGGGGCCAAGGGGCCGGCCTGCTCCGGCCGTCTCCGGCCCGGCCGAGGGCACCGGCGGGACTGCAGAGGACAACCGCACCCATCCAGAGGGAGAACGGCCGCCGGGGAGGCGCAGGAAGGAGGGGAAGGGCGGCGCCTTGGAGAGCACAGGAAGCTTCGGGCGACGACGGATCTCGGCGATGCGGGCACTCCGGTGTCACGGAGGTGGTCTCAGAGCCCCAGCCCAAGGTGAAGGTGACGGCCCAGCAAGGCGAGTGAATGCAAGGGCCCAATGGACAGACTGTCGCCAGCGAGTGCAGTGGGCTACGTAAGCGTGCGTGTGTTAGGTAGGGGGGCATCGATGAGAGAATGGAAAATCCCCTTCCTGTGTTCTTCCTCTTCTCCTACCTCCTCCCTGCTATTGTACCTTGAATCCCTCATATCTGAGTGTAATTGATCGCAAATTCCTATCTGGTGCGCTGCCATTAGGTCAGGGTCGCTACAATTGGTATACAGAGCCTCTCAATCCTCGGATCTTATCCTATATACTCAGAAAATCCCAAAAATAGCCTGAATTTTTGTTTCGAATTTGGTGGCGATTTCGATCGGTAGTGAGATTCAGGTTGGGTTCTCCTGTAAAATTCCTGGGTTCTCTTGCCGGTCGCGGCGGCGGTGCGGCGGCTTCTTCCTCTTTCGTCAAGCGGCACGGGTGGAGGATTTTGGTTGGTGGTGGAGCTCGTTCGGCTACGGATTTGACGACACGGGAAGGTTTCTGTTGTTCCTTGCAACAGAGGTAAAATCCCTGTCCCGTGGTTGAATTGGCGCAGCGGGTGGCGTGTGAGTCGGTTGCAGAGGAAAGGGTACTCCCAAGTACTCGCCGACTCCCGCGGCGGTAGATCAAGGAGTTCAAGACGGCGCAGGGGGTTCCTTCTCTCACGGCAAGGATGACAGTGGTTGAAGGCCAGCAAAGGGATACTCAGGCGACGGTGGCTGACATGGAACCGCGTCTGCAGCTTGTGCTCAACGGTCTCACGGTGGCTGCGGAAGCGACTCTGCAGGCCAACACAACGGCTTTGCAAAACACTACAGCTTGTCAGGAATTAAGGGTGACGGCAGCTACACTACTCAAATCACAAGAATGTATGGTCAGAGTGGTTAATAACTTGGAATCTCGAATGTATGGACTGGGGGCTCGACTGACGACTTTGGAGCAGTTATCACCAGGAGCACACTCCTATCCTCCTGGTAGTGGTGCCCAAGGCGAGACACGAGGAACCCCTGAGGTAATTCCTAGTACAGGCCTGCCTAATAGTTTGCCCAAATTCCCTGCACCTTTGCTGCAAGTTTCCAATGCTATGGATCACATTGTGCGACATGATGGAGCTTCAGGGTCTCGTCAGGAAAGATCACTGAGAGAGGATTATCATCATGTGCGCATGCCTAAAACGAATTTTCCTAAATTCGATGGCACTAATCCTAAGATTTGGAAGGAAAAAGCAGAGAAGTATTTTCACATGTTTAATATTCCTGTGGACTATATGGTTAATTATGCCACTTTGCATTTTACTGGGACCGCCGCACTGTGGTTGCAAACATATGAGGCGCAACATGGAGTGTTAAGTTGGGTTCAACTCTGTGTGGCCATCTGTCAGAAATTTGGCAAGGATCAATACTTTACAAATATGACCAAAACACTGGATATCAAACAGTCTGGTGATGTTGATAGCTGCTACAGAGAGTTTGAGTTGTTGATGCATCAGCTTTTGACACACAATCATACCTTGGATGAGACATTTTTTGTTGCTAAATTTTTGAAGGGCTTGCGTCAGGATATTCGCACTGCTATAGTTCTCCATCAACCAAGAACAGTTGATGCAGCTGTATCCCTAGCAATGTTGCAAGAGGCCGAGCTGGCTGGGTTCAAGTCCAAGAATTATGTGCCCAAGAAATGGCACAATCAGGCAGGGCCCGGCAAGCTAGGACCACATCCAGCAGAAATACAAACTCCTACTGTAGCAGGGGGGCTAATTATGGAAGGCCCTGATTTAGCTAAATTAGCTGCCTTAAAGAATCAAAGGATATTAAGAAGGGAATGCTTTAAGTGTGGTGGTAAATTTGCTCCTGGGCACAAATGTCCACCTCAAGTTTCTATTGCTGTCATGGAAGAATTGTGTGCGGCATTACCCGGTCATAATCAACCAAGTGCAGAACAGGCTAATAATTCCTTGGAGGCAACTGACTCTGACCAGGAACAAGCTCTCAGTCTATCATCGGACGCGGTTTAAGGAACAAGTGGTAAGAAAACTATGCGATTGTTGGGATTTGTGGAACAACAACAGATTTTAATATTGGTTGATTCGGGCAGTTCTGCTAATTTTATTAGCTCAGCTCTAGTGGAATTGTTGCATTGTGAAACAATTACTGCTCCAATGGTCCAGGTCACTATAGCAAATGGCACAAAAATGGTCAGCAATAAGCAGATCACATCATTCAGGTGGGGCTGCCAGAACATCAAGTTTCACACTCCAGTAAGGGTTTTGGATTTGCCCTGTTATGACCTCATTCTAGGTATGGACTGGTTTGCTGAGTTCAGTCCCATGTGGGTTGATTGGAAAATCAAGAAAATGCCCATCAAAGTGGACGGCAAAAGAGTGACTCTGAGGGGCATCATGGATAACACTACCCATTGCCCTATCATATCGGTTAAGCAATTTCATGATATGCTTCAGACTGGTGCAGTAGCTCAACTGGTGCAACTATCTATGCCTACTGCTATACCATCTCCTGAAACTGTTCCTGAGGTGGTTCAACAAGTGCTTCTGGAACATGTTGTTGTTTTAAGGAACCTACTCAGTTACCCACACAGCGGGCATTTGATCACAAGATACCTTTGGTGTCTGGAGCTCAACCAGTCCATAGAAAACCATACAGATATACACCAAGTCAGAAAGATGAGATAGAAAGACAAATTTCTGACATGCTAAAAAGTGGAGTAATTCAACCAAGTAATAGTCCTTATGCATCTCCGGTTTTATTGGTCAAAAAGAAAGATGGAGGATGGAGGATGTGTGTTGATTATAGGCACCTCAATGCTATTACTGTTAAGAACAAGTATCCACTTCCTATTGTGGATGAGCTATTAGATGAGTTACATGGGGCAAAGTATTTTACCAAATTGGATCTTAGGAGTGGCTATCATCAGATCAGGTTACTAATTGGCGAAGAGTTTAAGACAGCATTCAGAACTCATCATGGCCATTGGGAGTTCAAAGTGTTGCCATTTGGGGTGTGCAATGGACCACCCACATTCCAGGAAATTATGAACTTTGTGTTTTCCCCACTATTGCGCAAAGGAGTGTTGGTATTCATGGACGACATTCTGGTTTATACAGAAACCTTGGCTGGACATGTGCAATTATTGAAGAAGGTCCTTGGTATACTGCAGGACAATCAGTTTTTTGTAAAACAGTCTAAATGCTCATTTGCTCAGGAATCATTGGAATACTTGGGTCATATCATTAGTGGCCAAGGGGTAGCAACTGACCCTAGTAAAGTATCTGCTATTAAGGATTGGCCTGTACCACAATCAGTCAAGCAAGTTAGATCATTTTTGGGCTTAGCGGGATACTACAGGAAGTTCATTGCACATTATGGAATTATCAGCAAGCCTCTTACAGAGTTACTTAAGAAGAATATGCCATTTGTGTGGTCATCTACTACTCAGACTGCTTTTGTCACTCTGCAACAAGCTTTAGGGTCTGCACCTGTTTTGGCTCTACCCAATTTCCAAATTCCCTTTTGCCTGCACACTGATGCTTCAGGAGTTGGAATAGGAGCTGTGTTGTCTCAAAAAGGCCATCCTATTGCTTATTTAAGTAAAGCTCTTAGCCCCAGGGCTCAAGCCTTTTCGACATATGAAAAGGAGTGTTTGGCACTGATTTTAGCAGTGGACAAGTGGAAATCTTACTTGCAGCATATGGAATTCATTATTTACACAGATCATAAAAGCCTTACACACCTTGATGATCAGCAGTTGTCTAACAGCATCCAACACAAGGCCTTTTGCAAGTTGTTGGGCCTGCAATATGTGATCAAGTATAAACAGGGGCATGCCAATGGTGCAGCTGATGCCCTTTCTAGATGTCAGGTAGCTGAGGAATTAAGTGCTGTCTCTATCAGTAAGCCCAAGTGGATAGAGGTCGTTATTGAGAGTTATCAACAAGATCCTCAAGCTAGGAAGTTGCTCACTGAGTTGAGCATTGTCAGTCCTAATGAACAAGGTTATGCTCTTCATGATGGGGTGATCAAGTATCAGGACAGAATTTGGTTGGGACATCATGAGGAAGCTAAACAAGCTATCCTATTGGCATTGCATTCTAGTGGAATAGGAGGTCACAGTGGCATTACAGCTACTTATCAGAAGATCAAAGCCCTGTTTGCATGGCCACACTTGAAACAAGATGTGCAAAAATATATCTCACTGTGCTCTGTTTTCCAGCAGGCCAAATCGGAGCATACTAAAACTCCGGGTTTGCTGCAACCTCTCCGGGTTTGATCGCAAATTCCTATCTGGTGCGCTGCCATTAGGTCAGGGTCGCTACATCCGGCGAGGGGGCAAGGGGGTGGGGCGTCTGAGTGGGACGAGGGGAGTGCGGTGGACATGGAGGAGAGGCGTGGGGAGGCTTGTGGTGGCCGGACCCAAGCCGAGGCCGAGGCGGCCATGGAGGGTGACGGCGAACTCCGGCGAGATGAGGCGATTCTAGAGGGCAAACGAGTCGGGGGAGGGAGCTGTGAGCTACGCAGGAGGTCGGGGGTCTCTTATATAGGCGCGGGGAAGGCTCTGGAGCTTCATGGGAAAGCTCACGACCGAGCTTTAATGGCGGACAGAGGCGGGGCACGGCACGGGCATGGCGCTAGCGGCGCATTCATGGTGAAACACGACAAGCCATCGACTCAGGGCGATGCAGGGAATCACGGGGAAGCTCCAGGACAAGGTTTTAGGTCTAGACGAGGAGGGAGATGGCGGGCACAGGGCCGGGAAGAATCCAGAGCATGCCATTTGCATGACATCAGCGTGATCACCACGCGCAGTGGCGCAAGCGGCGCCCTTTGGCGTGGCCAACCATGTCCAGTGGATGGACCTTGGTGCCCTTAGTCCAACTAAGGAAATAAATCGGTCCAGGGGCAAAGAAGAGATTTGCACTTAGCTCCAAAAGTAAATATGTAAGAAGGTGTTTGTAACTTTCTGTGGTTAAACCAGCTAGGTAAATCCGTAACTAGCTTGTCTGGGAGGTTTAGCTATCGAAGGACATTCATCCTGGATGTTTTGAGGGTAAAAGGATCAAGATTTACTGCAATTGCTTCGCAACTGCATACTTGGTCCAGAAATGAAGATCATGATGGTGCACTCACATGGGGTGTCCACGTGAGCTCAAATTGGGCAAATCTTAGTCATTTGGTCATATTAAGATGCTGTAAAAATCTCATACCAAATGGACAAACCCAAATAGCACTTGCTTCACAAACATCTCTGCTGACTAGGAACTTGGAATAATTATGGTGGTCAAATGGATCTATTAAATGATGCCAAAATGGGTGGAGATATGTTTTATGGATATAAGAATGATCTGGTAATTTATGAGGATTTTTTAAGCAATATAAAATATACTTGCTTCACAACCTGAAAATATTGCCAGAAACAAAGATTTGCTCCTGTGGTCACCTAAGTGATTTGATTGGGCTGAAAATTGGTGGAGGGAGTTAATATGAGCACATTAAAGAGTGTGCAAAATTTTAACTCATTTGGGTACTCCTAGCTAGTACTTCCTTCACAAAGCCTTCTGTCTGACAGAAACTTTGAAAAATAACTGAGGAAGATTGGCAAGGCAAATAAATTTGAACTTGTGCATGAGGAAATTACTTGCACATATAAACATGACCAAAAATGTTGGGAGTCAATAGGAGCAATATAAATGACACTTCCTTCACAAAGTGCCATTAAGGGTAGAATAGAAAAAGGAATATTGGGGAATTATTTTTGAACATGGCAATGAAAAGTCTTGCCATATTTGGTCAAGATATGACCCAAACAATTTATGAGAATTATTTGGGAATTTTTGGAGTGACGGAAATATAGGTTGCTTCACAACCTAGGGCAATTTGAGTTATTCCTTTAATAGAAAAGGAATATTCCCAATAAAAAGAATATTGGGCTTTGGGCTAGGATGAAAATGACAGGGTCTAGGGAAAGATTTTGGAATGACAAGACACTTTGGAAACAAAGAAGAGGGCATCTTCTTTAGTTTCCAGACCACAAAGCCACGGAAAAAGAAAACTCAAGCAAAAACCTCGGAAAAACAAAAGAAAAAGAAAGGGCCAAAAATCAGGCTGTCACAAACCTTACCCCCTTAAAGAAATCTCGTCCTCAAGATTTGGTTGCTCAGGGAACAAGTATGAATATTCTGACTTAAGGAAACCGTTTCCAACTCGGGTATCCTTTTTCCTTTATTGTTGTTTCCACTAAATTTTTTTTCTGACTAGCCCTGGGTGGTTTGATTCACTTTATCCTCCTTCTGACAGATCTTACCTTGCTTGGTCATGCTTATATAGGCTCCAATTTCTTTTTTTAGATCTGCTGACTAGCTGAGTGTGATTTAATTATCACGACTGAAATATATGTCTGTCTCACAAATCCAAAAGTGATTTTCGCTGGGTGTGCCACCCGGCACTGACAACCTTTCATGTAATGATGATCAAATTTTTTTGATGAAAACTCAAGCTATGACTCATTGCATTGGGTTTCTCCACTAAATGCAGGTCCTTTGGGTTCCAAATAGTGAGTTAAAACATAACGTTTCCTGACAGATTCTGACTCATCGCAGAAGTTTCTGAATCATCTTAACCGGTTCCACTGTCGTGAGTATCGGATCCGTACCAAATATTTGATTTTCTCCTGTCGCGGCCAGCATAAAGGGTTTGGCCGGTATGATAATATCTGTAGACTTGACTGATGGTGGTTTTGACAGAAAATTTTTGTTCACGACAGGCTATCCATGATGATTCATATAAGTGAGGACTCAGGCTTCCAGACTGTTATTCCTCATGCCGATTACTCATGCTATAGGCATATCCATGTGGATCAATACTGACTTAGACTATCCGGGGGATCTGCAGCATGGGGGTCGTGTAGAATTTTCATACCTGCATCACAGGTCTTGCTCCTTCATTATTGTTTTCTTGGTCTGGATCTATGGCTAAAAGAGCTGGGCCATATTGCTTCTTCGTATGACCATAGGTACTGTCGGTGCAATTTTTCGGCAATCGTAGCTTATCCTCATTTTTCTGACAGGGTAACCCATTAAATTTTAGGTTCAACACCTCTCAAGTTCTGATTGTTGGGAAATGATCATCTGAAACCCTTGCAAGAAATTGACAAATAAATCAGTAGCCACCAGAACGGTCTTTACAACTCAGATCTGGGACATTACTAAAATAACTCAACCAGGGCTCAGGACGGCCGAAAAATAGCTCAGAGCATGAGACCGGGTCGATAAGAAGAAGGTGGCAGCTCCCTAAAATAGCCAAAAAGCAGCTATAGGGCTACTCTCACAAAAAGAAACTCAACAGTTGTACGAGATGGCCGAAAAGCAGCTCAGACTCATGACAGTCGTTGAAGAGAGAAACAAAAATCGGCATCCACCCCGGATAGCTAGAAACAGCTCAGATCACAGGTGTGGTGCCGTCATTGGAGAAAAGGGGACAAGGGCTCATCAAGATCATTTTGCAGTTCACAAGTACTTGTATGGAGCTCATTGATGTCGTCAATCCCCATAATCATTTTTCACACTGCGGTGTATACTGGCTTTCTTCTCTTAATCATCCTCACGTGGTTATCAGGTCCTCATCCGAGTGACTTGGTAGATCTTGGTGGTATTGCATATATATGAGGACCTGATTCCGAGACAGACGTGTATTCTGACTGATTTTTGATTCTGACCAAAATGTTGCCAATCTGATTCTTGGGATTCACTGCCATATGCTGTCAATTCATAGCGTACTACCTTGTACCAATGCCTTACGGAGGAATATTTGATGGCTTCTGCTCGAAACTTTCATCAGACAGCTTGCTGAAGAAGACTGAATATCGTGCTTCAGAAGCTTACCCCCTTAAAGACTTTGCTGGGGAAAGACTCGATACCTTATGCCGGAAGCTTTTGCGGTTGCTTACTGAAGAAGATAGGGTACCTTGCATGGGGAATCATCCACATATCGTACTAAGGCAGATAGATGAATCTTGCCTTGGAAACTTTTCTGGTATTTTGCGAGGGAAAAGTGGGTTGCTTACACCAGAAACTTCTTATTGTGATATGCGGACTGATTTCCACATATACATACCATCTTAATATTTCTGATGTTGATTTCTTGTATGAAACAAGGTTTTACTGGACTATCCTCCTTTCTAAGTATATGCCATATTTTTGCTTGCTTCCAGGTACATCGAGTTCCAAAATCATCCTCAATGAAAAATTAAACTTGTATCTGAGCCATACCTTTGATAATATTCTGTCAACCGTGCATACAATTTATCTTCTTGCTGATTTAATCATTTTGTTGTGATGAGTGCACGCTAATGCAAACTTGATACTGACGGTCCATCCAAGATTTCTTTTGCATCCAAACAAGATAATCCAAATTTCCATTGCAGTCTGCTGATAATTCCATTATGTTTAGCTGGGTTTCCAAATATATGCATTTCTTGCTGACTCTTCGGGTCCAGTGGTGGCTGACGAGCAACTTTAATAGGGGAAAAATTTGTAACACTGAAGGCCCAAAGAAAGGAACAACAGAAACGACAAAAGCACACAAGCATACTACTAATATAATTAATCAAGCAATAATCACATATTACTGCTACTCACACAATAATGTGCATGCACACCTAAGCACACAAATCTCGCGAAAACTCCGGTATTGCGGTCTAATATGTTGTGGCGATGTGCACAAGGACGAATAAATGTGTGGAAGAATTGGTGTAAACAGCGCTACACCAAGTGCTAGCTAAGCCAGGTGGCAACCTGAACTAGCTCGGAGGTGAGGACGCACTCGGTAATCATGCAGTGGGACACGAAGGTCGCAACCACATTATTATCAAGCGGACGGAGAAAGATCCGTACTCGTCCAAGAAATATGATTGCGGGGAAAAACTAAGGCTGCTGACATTTCCCTTTCTTGATAACTAAGATCATTAAGGGTTGCCAACACGACAAAATAAAAGAACGATCCGGGATAGGCGGGGTTGAAAGAAAGACATCAGTGCGATACCTGAGCACCATTTTTGCAAACAGTGTCGGGTTCACTTGGCATCACTCTGCTGGGACAGAATTGACACCAAACACCGAAAGGAACTGGAGAAATGCAAAGGTTGAGTTGTAGTGGATACAAACCGATGCCAACAACACTCACCAGATAAATCGTTATCACAACTAAGGCTATATGCATGCTATGCGACAAACAAATGCAGCAATCAAGTGCAACAAACAAACTGGGGTCTATACTACCGCTTTCTAACGTTCGCGCGGTCTAGGGCCTCCTACAGCCAAACCTGCTCTGATACCAAAGCCTTTGGCACCCCGGCTCAGAGAAAACCGGAACGCCCCGTATTCCAGCCCAGAGATCGAGGAGAAGTCTTCTGGAATACGGCACTGCTTAGCATAGAACAAACCAGCTTTCTATTATTACACGAATATGAGTACAAGGTCTCCGATATTACAATGAATAACATCGGTACGGCGACACTACGCCATCCTCTGTTGCTCTATGCAAGCAGCAGAACAACTCGAAGCAGCGGAATAACTCTAGCAGCGGAACAACAGCGACGGTGGTGAACTCCACTCTGCAGGGACTCTGGCTGGAACCCTTATCCTAGCTCGCACGAACGGAAACCACGACAAGCAAGCAATCAAATCCGGCATGACCTTCAAACTGGCATGACACACCAGGTCAGTACATTGAATGTACTTGCAAGCTCACAATAATCCAGAAGCATTCAAGACAAACAACAGCATGGCAATTACAGGTTAAACATGAATTATCATGGTATAATCATCTCAAAATAACATGGCATGACCAACATAAACTTGATACAACTATCACAACATGAACTTATTAATCCAACATCACTAGCATGCAACATGATGACACTATATGCACCACTTAATCTGATCGGGTTACCTTGCAACCAACTCATGCATCACTTACCAACCTCGGACATCACACGACCATCTCAGGATCAAATCAAGCTTGGTATAAACAATACCGTAGCGATCAGTAAATGACCACAAGGAGCTTGATTTTTACCCATGACTCTCGTACAACAACACGAATATACAACAACTCGGTATCCTCGATACCATCGTGATCCTTACGGCGATCACAACCCGACCAACACTTGGTCCCAAACCGTGATCCTTACGGCGATCACAACCCGACCATTAAACAGCCCGTGATCCTTACGGCGGTCACCACCCGACCAATACATGGCCCGTGATCCTTACGGCGATCACAACCCGACCAATACTTGGCATGTGATCCTTACGGCGATCACAACCAACTTATCTCATTATTATTAAGCACATTATTCTTATTACTGTTGACTCATGGTGTGACCTACTTTCGACCTGGGCCCTTATCCGCGGGCGTGGCTATCGATAGATTTAATATACACTCTGCAGATGTTAGTACACTGTACCCACACTACGGAACCCATGGCCTGGCACTCCCATTCGGGTGGACTAATGGCTTTCCGACAAAACCGATCTACTGCCATGACACTCTCCCGGCCACTCCGACTTACTCCCCACTAGGCTAAATCATGGGTGGCCCCGTGTCTACCTCAAGACACAACGGCCACCGTCGTGGCCCGTCCAACTCTGGGACCCGGATCCAAAAACTAACTCAACAACAGGCACACAAGGCTTATGTCCGCCTACCTGATTGGGGTAGCACACGCACATAACCTTCCCTCATTGGAGGCACCGGCGAGAGGCACAACAATAGACCCAGTTAGAACCGTCCCATACCGGTAAGCGTGGTTGCACTGGTCAGCATTGATTCAGTGGCACCATGACTCAGCCAACAGTTGTTCAAGTTCAACTTAATCCGGTTGACTTGAATGCAAATATGCTGAGCCATGATAAAATAACATGATGCCAACTATAATACATGAACATGATATCAACATCATCATGAGAATATCACATAACTATCCATCATATCAACAATAAATCATATCCACTGAGCATGACATACTGACTAGCATGACCATCTCCAACATCAACATGTACTACTAGCAAGCATAAACATATGAAAGCAGATACTAGCAGGTATAACATGATAACAGAGTACCATGGCACAAAAGTGAACATGCAAATCTAAACATCACCGGAACAACGATAACCATCTTTTCAACAATCAAACATTTAATAAAGATTCAAGTTGAAAACCATGGCTACTGCATGACTATCATTCAAGTGGGTATTGTGGCTTGCCTGGGGATGAAGAAGGCACCGGGGAGAAGTGCGGTGAAGCCGCGAAAAGATTTGTCGGAAACAGTTCTCTCTCGGAGGGGTTGTTTAGTGCATGGGTAAAATGGTCATTTTCAGAATGCCAAAACATAATTAATGTGACACCAATAGAAAGGGCTCGACGAGACGAAGAAGTAGGCTTTGGAATCACCTCATTTGGAGTTACGGTTGCGGAGATATAAGGTGTTGAACATCAGGGACCAATCTATGAATAAAACTTCAACAAACAAGTCCCTGGACGCAAAAACTGAAAGCGTATTTGGCAGAATACGCCTTCTCCCACTTATCCACGTGGCAAGGGGCTGGGCCACTGGCGCGTGGGTCCCAGGCGCAGGGCGAGGGGGCACAGGCGCTCGTCCTCTTCCTCCCGCCCGCCCTGTTCCTTGCGTGAACAGAGGCAGAGCAGGGGAGGGACGGGGCCAAGGGGCCGGCCTGCTCCGGCCGTCTACGGCCCGGCCGAGGGCACCGGCGGGACCGCAGAGGAAACCCGCACCCATCCAGAGGGAGAACGGCCGTCGGGGAGGCGCAGGAAGGAGGGGAACGGCGGCACCTTGGAGAGCACAGGAAGCTTCGGGCGACGACGGATCTGGCGATGCGGGCACTCCGGCGAGGGGGCAAGGGGGTGGAGCATATGAGTGGGACGAGGGGAGTGCGGTGTACATGGAGGAGAGGCGTGGCGAGGCCTGTGGTGGCTGGACCCAAGCCGAGGACGAGGCGGCCATGGAGGGTGACGGCGAACTCCGGCGAAATGCCGCGATTCCAGAGGGCAAACGAGTCAGGGGAGGGAGCTGTGAGCTGCGCAGGAGGTAGGGGTTCTCTCATATAGGCGCGGGGAAGGCTCTGGAGCTTCACGGGCAAGCTCACAACCGAGCTTTAATGGCGGACAGAGGCGGGGCACGACACGGGCATGGCGCTAGCGGCACATTAATGGCGAACCACAATGAGTCATCGACTCAGGGCGATGCAGGGAATCACGGGGAAGCTCCAGGACAAGGTTTTAGGTCGAGACGAGGAGGGAGACGACGGGCACAGGGCCAGGAATAATCCAGAGCACACCATTTGCATGACATCAGCGTGATCACCACGCACGCTGGTGCAAGCATCGCCCTTTGGCGTGGCCAACCATGTCCATTCGATGTACCTTGGTGTCGTTAGTCCAAATAAGTAAATAAATCGGTCCAGGGGCAAAGAAGAGATTTGCACTTAGCTCCAAAAGTAAATCAGTAAGAAGGTGTTTGTAACTTACTGTGGTTAAACAAGCTAGGTAAATCCGTAACTAGCTTGTCTGGGAGGTTTAGCTATCGACGGACATTCTTCATGGAGGTTTTGAGGGTAAAAGGATCAATATTTACTGCAGTTGCTTCACAACTGCATACTTGGTCCAGAAATGAAGATCATGATGGTGCACTCACATGGGGTGTCCACTTGAGCTCCAATTGGTCAAAGCTTAGTAATTTGGTCATATGTAGATGTTGTAAAAAGCTCATGCCAAATGGACAAACCAAAATAGCAATTGCTTCACAAACATCTCTGCTGCCCAGGAACTTGGAATAATTATGGTGGTCAAATGGCTCAATGAAATGATTCCAAAATGGGTGGCGATATGTTTTATGGATATAATAATGATCTGGTAATTAATCAGGATTTTTTAAGCAATATAAAATATACTTGCTTCACAACCTGAAAATATTGCCAGAAACAAAGATTTTCTCCTATGCTCACATAAATGATTTGATTGGGATTCAAATGGGTGTAGGGAGATAATATAAGCACATTAAAGAGTGTGCAAAAGTTGAACTCATTTGGGTACTCCTAGCTAGTACTTCCTTCACAAAGCCTTCTGTCTGACAAAAACTTTGAAAAAACACTGAGGAAGATTGGCTAGGCAAATAAATTTAAACTTGTGCATGGTGAAATTATTTGGACATATAAACATGACCAAAAATGTTGGGAGTCAATAGGAGCAATATAAATGACACTTCCTTCATGAAGTGCCATTGAGGGCAGAATAGAAAAAGGAATATTGGGGAATTATTTTTGAACATGGAAATGAAAGGTTTTGCCATATTTGGTCAATATATGACCCAAAAAAATTATGAGAATTATTTGGGAATTTTTGGAGTGAAGGAAATATAGGTTGCTTCACAACCTAGGGCAATTTGAGTTATTCCTTTAATAGAAAAGAAATATTCCCAATAAAAAGAATATTGGGATTTGGGCTAGGATGAAAATGACAGGGTCTAGGGAAAGATTTTGGAATGACAAGCCACTCTGGAAACAAAGAAGAGGGCATCTTCTTTAGTTTCCAGACGACAAAGCCACGGAAAAAGAAAACTCAGGCAAAAACCTCGGAAAAACAAAAGAAAAAGAAAGGGCCAAAAATCAGGCTGTCACTAAGTGATGACTATGTATGAAGAAAGAGATAGAGAGGAGTAAAAAATACACGTATAGCCAACCTTATAGCCAACCTTGTTGTGGTATGAGTGACTAAGTGATGACTATGTATGACATGCCAACATCAGATAGCCTAACACATCGTGTTAAATCTCCAAGGGCGCGACCGCGCGAGCGACGCGACGGTCGTGGTAGGCATGACCATGATACGGGCTGCTGGCAGCCCTTGGATCTGAGATCAAACGGTCGCATGCTAAGTTGCTGAAAATTTGCAGAATAACCCTCCAGGACAGGATATTCACCCATTGGTCTAGAATCACGCCATGCAACCGTTTGATCTCCAATCCAAGGGCTCTCGGAAGCCCGTATCATGGGAGAATGGAAAGCCACTACCCTGCCGTTCGCACGCTGGCAGTTCGCTCCTACTCGTCCCTGCACGTCCTTTAATACTACGGCGGTTCGCTCCTAGTCGTCCCATCCATTCACATTACGTCAGTTCCACTAATCCTAATCCTCCTCCCAAATCCATGGCGTCCCAAATCTCCCCGATCGGCGGTGAGTACAAGGTTAGAACCATCGCCGGTGATGAGTTCGACGTCATCTACACCCGTTCTTCCGCGGCGGTGAAAGGATGCCTTTCTCGCTTCAGACGCATGTTCGAAGACTCACATGATGAGTGGGTCGCCGGGCTAGATGTTCAGTACACCACAGTCATGGGATGAGAGAAGGATCTAAAGGACGAAGAGAGGAAGAAGCCCGCCGTGATACAGGTTTGCGTGCATGACTTATGCTTGGTCTACCACATATGCCATGTCGGCGTTGAGTGCCAGGATTTTAAGGACTTCCTCGAGAGCAACCTAGTCAAATTCGTTACTATAGACTTTGGTAACGACAAAGAAGTCCTGCGTCGGATAGGCCTCGTTGTAGGCAACACCTTCGACCTCCAAAAGAATAGGCTGGTGTCCTCTCGTCAGCCTTCAATGCTGACCCTGGCAGGAGCCATGGTTCATCCTTCGTACGGTAAACTGGAGAAACCTCCATACACGTTGCATCGTCATGCATGGCAGCGGAATGTACTAGATATAGACCACATCCAGTACGCTGCAATGGATGGCTCCCTTTGTTTCAATATCTACAAGGGTTGGATGAAGAGCAACGGCCAAGTTAGTGGTTCAAGCAAAGAAGTATCGGCCAAGAGGAAGAGGGGCGAGGACGAAGTCGAGGACGTGGACGAGGACTCCGAGTAAGGTGGCAGTGTCGTTGCTCATGGTGGTTCTAATGCAGTGTCTACCGGAATAGTTGCAAAGTTTAATTTCAGGTGTGCTTAATTTAATTTGAGGGGTGTGTTGTGCTGAGCCCCCAACAGAACTATGTTATGTTTCTTCTTGTTACTTTAACTCTTCAGTAAGTACATACTAGTATTTCTTACATTTCATCTTTTAGTTGGTATAGTACTACCACTAGTTTATTCACATTATATACGTACAATATATATGGCCAACATCATATAGCCAGCAGTTTAGTTGTCAAAGAATTTCAGGGTGCTTAGTTTTGTCAAACAATTCCAGGGTGCTTACTTTTAGTTGAGGGGTGGGTTGTGCTGGACACCATTATTGTGACTAGCCCTTTTCATAGTACTATATGCATAATTTGGCGACGAGCGCTTTCTATATGTACCACCTTTTTTTTTTAATTTCAAGTTTTGCTCCATGGCGCAATCCATCGATAGTGGACTAAATCGACGACGGCTATGGAAAGCTGAGAGTCTCGCGCATCCAACGGAGGCAACAGCTCGCACCGGAGTGGACTAAATCGACGACGGCGACAACTTTTGCGGTGGCCGGAGTTCGGCCACGAGTGGGGACGTGGTTGCGGTGGCCGTGGTGATGTGTGTTTAGCATCTTTGGCGTCTACGGGTTGCGGTGAGTACGATGGGCACATGCCCGGGACCAAATGGTCACCGGAGCATTACCGGCGACGAGCGCGGGCGGCGGCGGGTTTCGGTCAACAAGGGGGCGACGGCTAAGGCGTGTGAGAGCGAGAACGGAGAGGGGGGAGAAGGGGAAGGAGCTCACGGCGAGTGCAGAGGTGGCCTCGGCGTGCTCGGGGGAGCACTGGAGCGAGCGGGGCGGCGAGAGGGACCTCCAGCGGTCCGAGGTTGAAGACGGCGACAGGGCGGTGCTGCGGTGCGTCCCAACTTGCTTGACTTGGCGGAGAGGTCGGGGACGATGTGGCGGAGCTCCTGAAAGAGTCGAGGGGTCGAGGGGAAGGCGGTGGTTGTGGTGGTGGCGAGCGGCTTCGGCGGCAGCGCTCGGTTGCGCTCTGTTCTTGTGAGAGAGAGGGCCAGAGGAGGGGATGAGGACGGGAGGAGGGTGAGAGGAAATCGAGGGGCTGCGTGGCGTCGCCTGGTGCATCGAGGAGGAGCCAGGCAGGCTGGGAGGGAGGAGGTGGCCACGGCGTGTGGCTTCACGCGCCGGGCACACGCCCTCGCCTACTGGCGCGAGGAGGAAGGCGACAGGGAGGAGGAGGTGGGCTGGGCCGGCCAGCTCAGATGGGCCGCACAGAGCAGGGCCTCTCGGCTGTAGGTAAGCGCCAGGTTACTCTCTCTCTCTCTCTCTTTTTCTGTTTTCTATTTCTGACATTTGTTTTAATTTGGTTTTTGAACCAAACTAATTTTGTTGCTTCTGATAAATTTTGCAGGGACTTAAAAGGATTATTCCAGAGCCCCTCAACAAAAATCAGAATTATTGCAGTAATAAATTATTTATAGTATTTATTTGCTCCAATTCAAAATACAATATGTGTTAATTCAACAATCCAAAATGTCATGCAAAAATGTGCATCACCTCTGGTTGCTGTTTCCAGCATTTTCCAAAAATGATGAACATTTTTGAAGGCCATCTGGGTTCACTGAAAAATATTTTAGTTGAACCTGGTGGATTCCTTTTTTTAATGCTAGGGTTTGAACATCCCCCATTTCAAGTTCATTTGAAAAGTTAAACATGATGCACACATGAAGGGCTAGCCTACTGCATGCCAGGACCAGGGATGTGACAATGCAACCGTTGGATCTCAGGTCCAAGGGATCTCGGAAGCCCGTATCATGGGAGAATGGAAAGCCACTACCCTACCGTTCGCACGCTGGCAGTTCGCTCCTACTCTTTCCCACACGTCCTTTAATACTACGGCGGTTCGCTCCTAGTCGTCCCGTCCATTCACATTACGGCAGTTCCTCTAATCCTAACCCTCCTCCCAAATCCATGGCGTCCCAAATCTCCCCGATCGACGGTGAGTACAAGGTTAGAACCATCACCGG
Source organism: Triticum aestivum (assembly GCF_018294505.1). NCBI lineage: Eukaryota > Viridiplantae > Streptophyta > Magnoliopsida > Poales > Poaceae > Triticum > Triticum aestivum. Next base: position 528,574,014 of record NC_057798.1, read on the forward strand.
CGATGAGTTTAACGTCATCTACACCCGTACTTTCGCGATGGTGAAAGGATGCCTTTCTCGCTTCAGACGCATGTTAGAAAACTCACATGATGAGTGGGTCGCTAGGCTAGATGTTGAGTACACCACAGTCCTGGGACGAGAGAAGGATCTAAAGGACGAAGAGAGGAAGAAGCCCGCCGTGATCCAGGTTTGCGTACATAACATTTGCTTGGTCTACCACATATGCCATGCTGACGTTGAGTGCCAGGATTATAAGAACTTCCTTGAGGACAAAACAGTCAAATTCGTTACTGTAGACTTTAAGAACGACAAAGAAGTCCTGCGTCGGATAGGCCTCGTTGTAGGCAACCCCTTCAACCTCCAGAAGAATTGGCTGGTGCCCTCTTGTCAACCCTCAATGCTGACCCTGGCAGGAGCCATGGTTCATCCTTCATACCGCAAACTGGAGAAACCTCATTACACGTTTCATCGTCATGCATGGCAGCGGAATGTACTAGATATAGACCACATCCAGTATGCTGCAATGGATGGCTACCTTTGTTTCAATATCTACAAGGGTTGGATGAAGAGCAACAGCCAAGTTGGCGGTTCAAGCAAAGAAGTATCGGCAAGAGGAAGAGGGACAAGGACGAAGTCGAGGACGTGGACGAGGACTCCGAGTAAGGTGGCAGTGTCGTTGCTCATGGCGGTTCTAAACTTCTAATGCAGTGTCTACCGGATTAGTTGCATAGTTTAATTTCAGGTGTACTTAGTTTAATTTGAGGGGTGTGTTGTGCTGAGCCCCCAGCAGAACTATGTTATGTTTCTTCTCGTTACTTTAACTCTTCAGTATGTACATACTAGTACTAGTATTTCTTTAATAGAATTTAGCACCCCAATTAAGCACGTACTAGCTTTTTTAATAGTACTATATGCATAATTTGGCGACGAGCGCTCTCTATATGTACCATCTTTTTTTAAAATTTCAATTTTTGCTCCATGGCGCAATCCATCGATAGTGGTGTACTACTGTACAAAAGTATACATTTTTTAAAAGGCTAGCGTACTGTTCATCACACATATATATATAGCCAGTTAAATTCTCAACCTAGAACGATGTGCATGCCATGTAGTAAACCGATCCGGAGGAAGTATAGTAAAAATGAGGTGATTTTACCCAGCGATCGGCGGGGGAGCATGGACTGTCCTGCGGTCCCATGTGTCATGATGTACCAAGGCGATGCACGTGTCCCTCTTGAGGCAGAAGCAATACTAGTACGTGGTTTGAGATGATGTCGAACCGAAGTGTGAAATAATGGTTGCTTCGTCCGTCTGGAAGGTGCGGCATTGTGATTTGACGTCTCATTGCTCATTACTAACACTGGGCCGGTACGAGTGGGGTGCGTCCCCCTGCTGTTCTGCACTGTTATTTCGTGCTTGACACGTCAACCCGGTTGCACATGAGATGACCCCCACATCCTTTGTCAAAATAAACAACACCCCGATCAATGCATTTCACTCTTCCGTGCAACGGACGAGCACCTTACTTGCTCCTACAGGTGCTTAAGCTTGCCACATAGGCATAAAGTCTGATGTGGCAAGTTAATCAAGAAGAGAGAGACTAGTTTGGTGACCCAAGGAAGAAATGGTGCAAAGCGCGTGTACCTAGGTGAAAAGACAATTTTGAGTCTATAGCTAATTAAATGAAGCAAACTTAGCAACACCATTTCATTGGAAGAAGTCAATCCTTGGCAAATGCAATAAATACTAGTACTCCCTGTGTCCCATAATATAAGAATGTTTTTGGCACTACACTAGTGTCAAAAATGTTCTTATATTATGGGACAGAGGGAGTATGAAGAAAGAGATAGAGAGGAGTAAAAAATACACTTATAGCCAACCTTATAGCCAACCTTGTTGTAGTATGAGTGACTAAGTGATGACTATGTATGAGATGCCAACATCAGATAGCCTAACACATCGTGTTAAATCTCCAAGGGCGCGACCGCGCGAGCGACGCGACGGTCGTGGTAGGCACGACCATGATACGGGCTGCTGGCAGCCCTTGGATCTGAGATCAAACGGTCGCATGCTAAGTTGCTGAATATTTGCAGAATAACCCTCCAGGACAGGATATTCACCCATTGGTCTAGAATCACGCCATGCAACCGTTTGATCTCCAATCCAAGGGCTCTCGGAAGCCCGTATCATGGGAGAATGGAAAGCCACTACCCTGCCGTTCGCACGCTAGCAGTTCGCTCCTACTCGTCCCCGCACGTCCTTTAATACTATGGCGGTTCGCTCCTAGTCGTCCCGTCCATTCACATTACGTCAGTTCCACTAATCCTAACCCTCCTCCCAAATCCATGGCGTCCCAAATCTCCCCGATCGGCGGTGAGTACAAGGTTAGAACCATCATCGGTGATGAGTTCGACGTCATCTACACCCGTTCTTCCGCGGCGGTGAAAGGATGCCTTTCTCGCTTCAGACGCATGTTCGAAGACTCACATGACGAGTGGGTCGCCGGGCTAGATGTTCAGTACACCACAGTCATGGGATGAGAGAAGGATCTAAAGGACGAAGAGAGGAAGAAGCCCGCCGTGATACAGGTTTGCGTGCATGACTTATGCTTGGTCTACCACATATGCCATGTCGGCATTGAGTGCCAGGATTTTAAGGACTTCCTCGAGAGCAACCTAGTCAAATTCATTACCGTAGACTTTGGTAACGACAAAGAAGTCCTGCGTCGGATAGGCCTCGTTGTAGGCAACACCTTCGACCTCCAAAAGAATAGGCTGGTGTCCTCTCGTCAGCCTTCAATGCTGACCCTGGCAGGAGCCATGGTTCATCCTTCGTACGGTAAACTGGAGAAACCTCCATACACGTTGCATCGTCATGCATGGCAGCGGAATGTACTAGATATAGACCACATCCAGTACGCTGCAATGGATGGCTACCTTTGTTTCAATATCTACAAGGGTTGGATGAAGAGCAACAGCCAAGTTAGTGGTTCAAGCAAAGAAGTATCGGCCAAGAGGAAGAGGGGCGAGGACGAAGTCGAGGACGTGGACGAGGACTCCGAGTAAGGTGGCAGTGTCGTTGCTCATGGTGGTTCTAATGCAGTGTCTACCGGAATAGTTGCAAAGTTTAATTTCAGGTGTGCTTAATTTAATTTGAGGGGTGTGTTGTGCTGAGCCCCCAACAGAACTATGTTATGTTTCTTCTTGTTACTTTAACTCTTCAGTAAGTACATACTAGTATTTCTTACATTTCATCTTTTAGTTGGTATAGTACTACCACTAGTTTATTCACATTATATACGTACAATATATATGGCCAACATCATATAGCCAGCAATTTAGTTGTCAAAGAATTTCAGGGTGCTTAGTTTTGTCAAACAATTCCAGGGTGCTTACTTTTATTTGAGGGGTGGGTTGTGCTGGACACCATTATTGTGACTAGCCTTTTTCATAGTACTATATGCATAATTTGGCGACGAGCGCTTTCTATATGTACCACCTTTTTTTTAATTTCAAGTTTTGCTCCATGGCGCAATCCATCGATACTATTGTTGTACAAAAGTATACATTTTTTAAAAGGCTAGAGGGCGGGGCAGTCTAGCTTGGTCGGTTTCACGAGAGGCGAGGGCCTTTGTGATTTGACGGCTCATTACTGCTGGAAGGCGGGGCCTTGTGATTTGACTGCTCGTATAAATGCGCCGACGACCTGATCGAGGAGGAGCAAAGAATCGTGCGGTATACTCAAGTTTTCCACTGGAGTAGTACTGCGACGGAGGAGCACGAAACACGGCAGCCCAGTGCCATATGGCGATAAAAAATGATCTAATTTGCTAGTCATCTCATTGTTAGCATTGTTCTATTCATTCCGTCAAAAAAAACAAAAACCATTGTTCTATTCATGCCTCGCAGAGAATGTGACACGTGCGGTGAAACACTCGAAGCAAAAGATGAAACACAGCAGCAAAATAAGAAGGACGATTATCACCCCAAATGATCTAATTTGCCGCGGAGTCGTAACTGCTTCTTCATCGCCTCCACGACCTCCATCTCCTTGCGTGTCTCCTCCGCCATCTCCTTCATTCTGTCCATGACGCGAGATTTCTCGACGCAAGCCTTCATCATCTGTTCCACGGCCGCATTACGTACCTTGACAGCAGCCGGGTGCTCGATGCGGAGCTTCGCCAACTCCTCCTTCTGTTCCATGACGAGGGCCTGAAGCATCTTCATCGAGGAATTACTATTCTCATGCAGCTTCTTCCAGCTGGCGTTCTTCTCCTTCAACAGGTCGATCTCGTGGCAGAGCTTCGCCTTGTCCTCCTGAAGTCACGGGATTTTGCTGGTCGCCTTCTTCTCCAAGGCAATGCTCTTCTTCAGCAGCATCACCAAGACGGCGGTCAACTCCCCCTGCTGATTGAGCTCAGCGGGCATGTCGTCGAGGCTCTCCTTCAGCAACTCCGTCAAGCCTTGGATGAACTCCTTCTGCTTATTGAGGTGCTTATTGAGCTGATCGGGCATGCCGTCGAGAGATAACGACTCCAGCTCCGCCAGCTCGGCATGTTCGCCTCCGCGACTAGTGCGCTCCTGGGAGCCATCGCCTGCCCGTGAGAGATCTTTCGAGGTCTCTGCATGGCGGCGAGCCCTCTCTTTTTTTCCGCAGCCTTGGTTGCCGCTCCCTTGTTACGAGTAGTTCTTGACCTAGAGCTCTGCTCACCGGCCATGGCAACGACGGACGAAGAAGAAGCACTTATGAGGAGGAAAGGTAGAGTAATTTTTGGTTAGGTAGTACCCCTTTTTATAACCTAAGTACTAGCACTAGTAGTACTAATACCTGCATAGTGGGAACACGTTCAGGTTTGGTACGTAGTACTAGTAGGTGTGAGCAGGCTTTCGAATGTGATGGGAACAAGGTAAAGATTAATTGATGGTTTTGGTTTCGAGGCCCGAAACGGCTCCCGATGAGTTTAGTGGAACATAAATTTCAAGTAGACTACACTGCTCAAATGCGTAAATATTATGTTACTGTCAAAAATTGGCACAAAATACGAAGGAGACCAATGGAAGTACTACTAGCAACCCACGATTTAACTACTCGCATGCGCGCAGTGGAGTAACAATGTCTTTCTTCCGCCCTCACGTCCACTCAATTTGCATGTGCTGTATTAATTGATCATCAATGAAGTAACGACTTTACACGCGTCAAATTATCACATGGGGTGGATCTTGGTACAAAATTGCGTCCGCCCGTGTACCCGCGTGTGCGTGCGAGGGAATGAGTGTGTGCGTGGCATGCGTGCACATCTTCGCTTCGTGCATGTACCGCCAGTATGGCTCAGGGAGGACGAGTACATTCTTCTGGAACCAGTAGCACGTCACTGTGATCAATCCACGCAAGGAGGTCGCGACAACGCCTCCACATGTGCCACATGGCTTCATGAACTGTAAGAGAGACACTGCGTAGCGTGCCATTGGTATTCTAATTTACATGTTTTACACATACTCGAAGTACTAGTAATTTACACATGCATTGCACGCATCAGATTTTGCAACCAAATTATGAATAAATACCACACTATAGCATGTAAGCTCTTAGTCGTATATGCGTGATGTAGCCCTTCGTTTAATTCTTATAGTTCATCTCATTCAAAATCAAATTAGTTTTTATAAAAAAGCTAAGAACGCGTGAATAGGAAAAACATGGGATTATAGTGGAATGTCGTATTGAATCCTATAGGATTGTACAAGTGTTTGATTGTGCATAGAAAAAACGCAAAATTCTTTCAAAGAGGTTTGAGTGGATGGGATGTTTCCTATGAAATCTAGTGCGAATGAATCATATGGAAAAATTCCTATGGTTTACAATCCTATGAATCAAACAACCAAGATAGGAAAAATTCCTAATGATTAGAATCCTCCAAAATTCCTTTGAGAATCCTTTGAATCAAAGAAGCCCTTAATCTGTTTTATGATTCATGGAATTGTGCGTTGTAAAGCATAAAGCAAAAACAAATAACGGCAATTCAACTAGAAAATAGTTTGGGCAGTTATGATACGGAAGATTCTAGAACAAAAGAGAACCACTGTTGTTTTGAGGTTTGTGCATTATGCTTAAGTTCAACCATGGAGTCTGCTAGATTGTACATGTGGCAAAATCCGGTGGGGGCTAGAAGATGGTGCGAGGGGCCGAGTGGAGGGAGACTATGAAGGAATGCACAAGTGCGAGATCAATATTTAGAGAGAGGGGGCGAACACGTGAGCTGTTGCACTCAGTGGCGGAGCCATGAAAAATAAATGAGCTAGGGGGCCAAGCATTGCTAATCCTTTACGAGGAGGGTCAATTCATGAAATTAAACCTTTTTTAGCAGCAATTGTCTAATGATCGCATTCATATTAGCTTCGATATATAGTGATGTTAGGGGGGGCAGGGCCCTTACTGCCCCCTGTCTTCGCCATTGTGCACGCATCTGAAAGATGAAGCGGAAGGCATGGATGATGAGAGGGGGACGTTGGATATATAATTAATGTGGGTGTATTAGCTATTTATGTTAATCCTATATAGAGAGGTATAGATTGATCGATGTGGATGTGGGAGAGGTATAGATTGATCGATGTGAACGTGGGAAAGAGGGTGAGACCTCACTAGATATATCGATTGATCGGTTTGTGTGCAAAACTATGAAAGACCTAGCTATATACACACATACGTAGAGGAACATCGATCTTTGCGCATGCATGCATGAGAGATAAAGAATGCCCTGTATGAGGGAGAGGAGGATGTGTGTGGGTGTGTGCCTTCATAGGAGACCGACCTGAAGAAAAAGATTGCATGCGTGCGATAGATAATGCCGACTGGTAGTGTGTGTGTGCATGCATGCACGAGAGAAAATTAGTGGTACAATTATAAAGAGAAGACTACTGTGTGGGTGTAAAAGAATAGGTGAGGTCATAATCAATGTAAAGTTGAATTCAAATATTTGAATAAGAGATCCTGATGTTTGAAACCCATGCATGCATGAATATAACAAAGATCTGCGCGGTGTGCTTTGGAAACGAGCATGTTGTAATGTATACACATTTAACAAGGTCAGACTGATTTGAATATGAGATACCGATGGCAGATATCATTTGCCCATGTCGCATCCGTGCATGTAATTGGAGATGATGGGCGGCTTTCGCATCGCATATCTATATCTATACCCCTATATATATATATATATATATATATATATATATATATATATATATATATCTGGGCTATTCTGTTACCCTTTTTGAACTGACGGATTCAGGTGGTTGTACTGATGTTTTCGAAGCAGTTGAACTAATGTTTTCAGTTGTGTTTAACAGATCGTCTTCTTTAGGTCAAAAACTTTTTGTAAATTTTTTGTCGGAACGGGGCATGTAATATATCGTTGGAAAGCTCTTGACAACCATATTTCAAGTATATTGAACGTTTTTGCAAAATCATTATGGTTTAAGAGCAGTTTTGAAAAAACCGTTTTTTCAAAACCGAAAACGTGAATCATATTTTGGACTCAATTTTCAAACGGTTTGTCGGAATTGAGCACATAAGATGGCGTTGGAAAGCTGGTGAAAATCCGCATCTTCCATATAAGTATTGTTTTTTCTAATTCTATATGATTTAAAAGTAATTTGACAAACGGTGAAATTTTGGGCGAAACGTATTTTCGCGATTTTTCGCAAACGGTTTGTCGGATTGACGCAAATGATACGGCGTTGGAAAGCTATGGAAAATGCGCAACTTTTGCGTATAGAAAGTTTTCTTCTAATTTCTTACGGTTTAAATACAAATTCAAATACAGTTAAAATTGGTTTCGAACGCGATTTTTTAAAAAGTTTGTCGAAATGGGGCAAATAATATACCGTTGGATAGCTATCGAAAATGCGAAACTTAGTCATGTTCGACGTTTTCTTTACTTCGCAACCGTTTAAGAGTAATTTCGAATACAACATGATGGATCCTCCTGTTTTCTCGTCTGAAAAACAGAGTAGTCGTACTGATATACGTGTATGTTTGTACTGAGCTTATTTTTGTATAGTAGTTTTGAATGGTTCCAAAAAAGTATACTTGTACTGAAGTTTACATGGGTTTGTACTAAGCGTGTTTTCACTAACTAGACTTTGCTCTGTTTTTTGGGTAATATTTTTCTCGTGAGTTTTCAACGGTTTACTGTATCGTCGCCCCTGTACTTGTTTGGTTTGTATCATCGAACTGAATGATATTTTTATGCAAAAATAAAATGTGTTTGTTTTGTTTCTTTTTTTAACTCAACATTTTTTTGACAACATTGTTCTGAACTTCTCTCATTTTACGACTTGTACTGAGGTACTTACTAAGTAGGATTTTCATGGGGTTTTCTTTTTTTGCTTGAACTTTACAATTTGAATTTCTGCCATTTCTTTTATTCCGAACGGACCACCGTTTTTAACTCGTACTGAGGTACTTACTACGTCCGAACTAGGGTTGCTGTCGCATGTCTCCGCGTGTTCTCGGGAGGAGCAAGGATGAGTTGTGAGAAGGCTTGCCGGCGTTGAGCGGGAGGCGAGCTGGACAGCGATGGGGTCGGGGAGGAGTTGGGGACGAGGTGGCAGCTTGATCTAGTAGACATGGGGGTGGGGCGGTGGCTGGAGCCGTGGGAGATAGGAGCAGGGCGGCGGCCAGAGCCGGGGGAGACGCGAGTGCGGCGGCGGCCCGAGCCGGGGGAGACGGGAGCAAGGCGACGGCCGGAGCCAGGGGAGCCGGGCGGCGGCACACTGGGGAGGAGCCGGGTGGCAGCGCACTTGGGAGGGAGCAGGGCGACGGCGCGCTGGGGAGGAGCCGGCGGCGGCGCGTGGGCTGGGGTGGGACGCAGGCGGAAGAAGGAGGTCGAGGATGGGGGCGCAGAGTAGATCGGGCCCTATAGGGGGCGGGGGTAACAGAATAATATTCTGTTATGGGTAACAGAATAGTCCAGCCCTATATATATATATTATTTTTATATTGTGAGTGGGTAACTTTAACTTTGAAAGATGGTCGTTGGATGAGGCGAATCCGAAGGTCCAAAGATGGCAAATTTGAGCACTATTGGCCGTTGGATATCATCTAGATTCCACCAGATTTCGCCACATGTATAATCTAGAAGACTCCATGGTTTCTAGAAGCCACCAGATTTCAAAACACAAGCACTTCTTATTTTTTCTAGAATCTTCCGTATCATAATTGCCCAAATGTTTTTCTACATGATTTGCCATTATTTGTTTTTACTTTATGTCTTACAACGAACAATTCCATGAATCTTAAAATAGATTAGCTTTCTTATAAAAACTAGATGATTTTGAATGAAATGAACTATAAGAATTAAACGAACATCTACATCATGCATATGTGACTCAAAGCTTGCATGCTATAATGTGGTATTTATTCATAATTTGGTTGCCAAATGTCATGCGTGCAATGCACGTGTACCTTACTGTAGTCTAAATGGTGTTTGTGTGTGTGTTGTGCGTGTTGAGGTGCAAATTGTCTTTTTTTTTGGGTACACGTTAAGCTTGTTCTTTCGAAATTTCAAGCCGCGCCTTGTTATGCCGAAAATTGAAGCTAGCGTCTCTGTCTAGCGTGCTGCAAAACTCCCGCCTCTTCAACCCGCGCCTTGTTAGCCCGAAATATTTAAGATATATCTTTGTCTCGTTGTGCTCCGACAACTCCCTACATCTCAAGCCACGCCTTGCTATTCCGAAATAACAGCGCGCGCGAAAACTCCCACCTCCTGTGGAATCCAGACACGCGAAATGCCCGTGGTACCCCTGAACCGAAAGAACCGCCTCAAATCGGTGGGGGGTACTTTCGTAACTTACCCCACATTTCGGACAAGCGCGTCTCTAAGCCATGGTTCCCCATTGCCATCCCATCCGCCCACCCATTCGTACACCGAGGCCGCGAAAACCCGTAACGAAACCCCACACCCTGCTCCGTCTGCCACCCTGCCGGAGCTTCTTCCCCGACGACGTCGTCCACAGCAACACCTCGACGTCCCTCATCCACCGTACCAAATGAGGATCCGTTGTTGATCTCATCGTCCTGCCGGTTCAGCCACCCCGTCCTCCACCTCCAAGGAGCTGCCCCGATGTTCCCCTCGTCTTTCACGCCACCTCCATTCCCACACCGCCGTCTTCACCTGCACCACCGGAAGAGCATCATCATCACCGTTTCCTCAGATGAAGCTGCGGCCTAATCGGCGCCACCAAAGAGGTTGTACACTAATCGCCACATTTTCTTCTTCATTCGATCTCACAGTGCTGCTGGCGCTCGGTCTTGAGCCGACACGGCGCGGCTCCATGCACGGCGGTGTCGCCGGCCACTTCCTCCACGGTGTCGCTCCCTCGGCAGCGACGTCCACATCAGTAGGAGCTGCTGCTGCTTTAGCTCTCGCTCGCACTGCTGCTCTGCTCTTGCTCTCGGTCCCCTGCCTGGTCTGCTCTTGCTATTGTTCTTGCTCACACTGCTGCTCTCGCTCTTGCTCTTGCTTGCGATGCTGCTCTGATTTGGCTACACTTCAGTCGACTGAATCGACTTTTGGGTCAGTCGATTTCCAAGGGGCGGGCTCGCCGGGGTGAAGGAAGAACCAGCCGCAGCGGGAAGGGAGGCTTGCCGGAGAGGTACCCCACTATCTATCTTAGGGTTCAGGATGGGGGTGGTGGTCACCGGTGTTGGCGGGGCGGTGGCATGGGGATCGCCGGAGAAAAAGCTCGGCATGGGGGGGCCTAGAGGGATGGCCGGG